>NC_042971.1:37078120-37378120 GCF_901001165.1 Salmo trutta | reverse complement strand
ACTTCTATGCTCGCTTCGAGGCAAGTAACACTGAAACATGCATGAGAGCATCAGCTGTTCCAGACGATTGTGTGATCACGCTCACAGCAGCAGATGTGAATAACACCTTGAAACAGGCCAACATTTACAAGGCTGCAGGGCCAGACGGATTACCAGAAAGTGTACTCCAAACATGCGCTGACCAACTGGCAAGTGTCTTCACTGACATTTTCAACCTCTCCCTGTCGGAGTCTGTAATACCAACATGTTTCAAGCAGACCACCATAGTCCCTGTGCTCAAAAACACTAAGGTAACCTGCCTAAATGACTACCGACCTGTAGCACTCAAGTCTGTAGCCATGAAATGCTTTGAAAGGCTGGTCATGGCTCACATCAACACCATTATCCCAGAAACCCTAGGCCCACTCCAATTTGCATACAACACCAACAGATCCACAGATGGCGCAATCTCTATTGCACTCCACACTGCCCTTTCCCACCTGGACAAAAGGAAGACCTATCTGAGAATGCTATTCATTGACTACAGCTCAGCGTTTAACACCATAGTGCCCTCAAAGCTCATCAATAAGCTAAGAACCCTGAGACTAAACACCTCCCTCTGGAGACAGAAAAGATTTGGCATGGGTCCTCGGATCCTCAAAAGTTTTACAGCTGCACCATCGAGAGCATCCTGACGGGTTGCATCACTGCCTGGTATGGCAACTGCTCAGTCTCCGAACGCAATGCACTACAGAGGGTAGTGCGTACGGCCCAGTACATCACCGGGGCCAATAGACTGTTCTCTCTGCTACCGCACAGAAAGCGGTACCGGAGCGCCAAGTCTAGGTCCAAGAGGCGCCTAAATAGCTTCTACCCCGAGCCATAAGACTCCTGAACAGCTAATAAAATGTCTACCCAGACTAAATGCATTGCCCCCCCCCCCCCCCCCCGGAACACTGCTGCTACTCTGTTATTATCTATGCATAGTCACTTTAATAATTCTACCTACATGTACATATTACCTCAATTACCTCGACACCGGTGCCCCCTGTATATAGCCCCGCTATTGTTATTTACTGCTGCTCTTTAATCATTTGTTATTCTCTTACGTTTTTTTTTTGTATTTTCTTAAAACTGCATTGTTGGTTAGAGCTTGAAAGTAAGCATTTCACTGCAAGGTCTACACCTGTTGTATTCGGCGTATGTGACAAATAACATTTGATTCAATCAATTCCTGGGGAATGGGTGAATCTTTCCTTTAAACACAAATAAAGCTTCCTGTCTTGAGATTTATGGTGGTTTCAGGATAACCTGGGAGACATCAGAGGGCCATGATACATAGTAGCAGCCCTTACCTGTTTCCAAACCCAGGGAAAAGCAAAGCAACTGCCATCATCACACAGCTATAATTAAGAGTTTGAAGTAGCCAAAGCCTGCGCCTCAGGCATATACACTAGCAAAACAAACTATGCATCAATGGCTTTGTCAAAATGATATAAGTTGATAATATACAGTGCCTTCAGAAAGTATTCTATCCCCTTGACTTATTCCACATTTTGTTGTTACAGCCTGAAACCAAAATGGATGAAATCTTTTTTTTCTCACCCATCGACACACAATACCCCATAATGACAAAGTGAAAACGTGTTTAGAAATGTACAAATTTATTGGAGATGAAATACAGAAATATTTAATTTACGTAAGTATTCACACCTGAGTAAATACTTTATAGAAGCACCCTAAGAGCTATCCACACCTGGATTGTACAACACTTACCAAACATTCTTTAAGCTCTGTCTAATTGGTTGTTGATCATAGCTAGACAAACAGTTTCAGGTCTTGCCATAGTTTTTCCAAGTAGATTTAAGTAAAAACTAACTCAGCTACTCAGGAACATTCGCTGTCTTCTTGGTAATCAACTCGTGTAGATTAGGCCTTGTGTTTTAGGTTATTGTCTTGCTGAAAGGTGAACTTATCTCCCAGTGTCTGGTAGAAAGCAGACTGAACCAGGTTTTCCTCTAGGATTTTGCCTGTGCTTAGCTCCATTCCGTTTCTTTTTTATCCTGAACAACTCCCCAGTCCTTAACGATTACAAGCATACCCATAACATGATGCAGCCACCACTATGCTCAAAAAAATGGGAAGTGGTACTCAGTAATGCGTTGTATTGGATTTTCCCCAAACATAACACTTTGTATTCAGGACAAAAATGTAGTTGCTTTGCCACATTTTCTTGCAGAATTACTTTAGTGCCTTGTTGCAAAACGGATGCATGTTTTGGAATATTTGTATTCTCTTCAAGCGTCCTTCTTTTCACTCTGTCAATTAGGTTAGTATTGTGGAGTAACTACAATGTTCATCCATCCTCAGTTCTCCTGTCACAGCCATTAAACTCTGTAACTGTTTTAAAGTCAACATTGGCATCATGGTGAAATCCCTGAAGAAGTACACCTGTATCTTTGTAGTGACTGGGTGTTTTGATACACCATCCAAAGTGTAATTAATAACTTCACCATGTTCAAAGGAATATTCAATGTCTGCTTTTTTTATTTTTACGCATCAACCAATAGGTGCCCTTCTTCGTGAGGCATTAGAAAAACCCCCTGGTATTTGTGGTCCGTGTTTGAAATTCAGTGTTCGACTGAGGAACCTTACAGATAATTGTATGTGTGGGATACATACATGAGGTAGTCATTCAAAAATCATGTTAAGTACTAGTATTGCATGCAACTTATTATGTGACTTGTTAAGCACATTTCTACTCCTGAACTTATTTATGCTTGCCATAACAAAAGGATTGAATACTTATTGACTCAAGACATTTCAGCTTTTTAATTGATTTATTAACATTTTGAAAAACATAATTCCACTTTGACATTATGGGATAGTGTGTGTTGTTGGCCAGTGACCATTAAAAAAATAACATTTAATCAATTTCAAATTCAGGCTGTAACACAAAAAAAGTGGAAAACGTCAAGGGTTGTGAATACTTTCTGAAGGTACTGTACTATACATACAGGAGTGGTGACCTGGGGAAGGAACTAATAGGAGAAAAAGAGTGCAAGAACCCTAAAGAAAGGGAGGAAGGTAGCGGCCAAGAAAAATATGTGAGCTCCTTACCTTGCACCATAAGCATGGGCTCCTTACTACCTCCATGAGCTAGCATCTCCCTTCTATATCGCTCTCCCATGTCCCTGTGTGGGGACATTAAATGGAGGGGGTGAATAGGCAGAGACAGAGAGGTAGAGAGAGATAGGATTGGGGTTTATGTCAGACAGATAAGGATATGTCTGAATACTGTACTGGCTTGGTTTTCCTGTGGGTTGAGCTGTGCTTTCACTGCCACTGACTGTAGTCTGCCACTCTACAAGCCCCCATCACAGAGACACAAAGAGCAGAGAGAAAAACACAGCTCTGAAAAAAACATTACACCCCAGGCAAAACAATCCTCCATTTCTAAACACAAATCCCCTGATATCACAGTGATATCTGTGATGTGGGTGTTTGGTCATTTTTTTGTCATTCATGTTCAGACTAGTGTGAGTGAATCCAGCTAGTAGAGTTCCCTAAAGTAAAATCTTCGAAAGTCAAGTTATTAACAAACAGATCACCGACCATTTCAAATCCCACCGTACCTTCTCTGCTATGTAATCTGGTTTCCGAGCTGGTCATGTGTGCACCTCAGCCACGCTCAAGGTCCCAAATGATATCATAACCGCCATTGATAAAAGACAATACTGTGCAACCGACTTCATCGACCTGGCCAAGGCTTTCAACTCTGTCAATCACAGCAATCTTATCGGCAGACTCAACAGCCTTGGTTTCTCAAATGACTGCCTCACCTGGTTCCCCAACTACTTCTCAGATAGAGTTCAGTGTGTCAAATCGGAGGGCCTGTTGTCCGGACCTCTGGAAGTCTCTATGGGGGTGCCACAGGGTTCAATTCTCGGGCCGACTCTTTTCTCTGTATACATCAATAATGTCGCTCTTGCTGCTGGTGATTCTCTGATCCACCTCTATGCAGACAACACCATTCTGTATACTTCCGGCCCTTCTTTGGACACTGTGTTAACAAACCTCCAGACGAGCTTCAATGCCATACAACACTCCTTCCGTGGCCTCCAACTGCTCTTAAATGCAAGTAAAACTAAATGCATGCTCTTCAACCAATTGATGCCCGCACCTGCCCGCCCGTCTAGCATCACTACTCTGGACGGTTCTGACTTAGAATATGTGGACAACTACAAATACCTAGGTGTCTGGTTAGACTGTAAACTCTCCTTCCAGACTCACATTAAGCATCTCCAATCCAAAATGAAATCTAGAATTGGCTTCCTATTTCGTAAAACAAAGCCTCTTTCACTCATGCTGCCAAACATACCCTAGTAAAACCGACTATCCTACTGATCCTTGACTTCAGCGATGTCATTTACAAAATAGCCTCCCAACACTCTACTCAGCAAATTGGATGTAGTCTATCACAGTGCCATCCGTTTTGTCACCAAAGCCCCATATACTACCCACCACTGCGACCTGTATGCTCTCGTTGGCTGGCCCTCGCTTCATATTCGTTGCCAAACCCACTGGCTCCAGGTCATCTATAAGTCTTTGCTAAGTAAAGCCCTGCCTTATCTCAGCTCACTGGTCATCATAGCAGCACCCACCCATAGCACACGCTCCAGCAGGTATATTTCACTGGTCATCCCCAAAGCCAACTCCTTTGGCCGCCTTTCCTTCCAGTTCTCTGCTGCCAATTACTGGAATGAATTGTAAAATGAATTGTACCCCAGTATCTCTGCACATACATCTTCTGCACATCTATCACTCCAGTGTTTAATTGATAAAATGTAATTATTTCGCCACCATGGCCTTTTTATTGCCTTACCTCCCTAATCTTACTACATTTGCAAACACTGTATATAGATTTTTCTATTGTGTTATAGACTGCACGTTTGTTTATGCCATGTGTTACTCTGTGTTGTTTGTGTCGCACTGCTTTGCTTTGTCTTGGCCAGGTCGCAGTTGTAAATGAGAACTTGTTCTCAACTGGCCTACCTGGTTAAATAAAGGTGAAATAAAAAAAATTAAATAGAGACTTCACATGGCAGACGAAAGAACTTTTGAGAAAATAAAACATCTGCATTTACAACATGGGTCAGGTGAGTTTCTCTCACCTGTTGAAGGGGTCTTTTTGAAAGCACTGCCTCCACACCATGGAGGCTATGGCGCGCGACATGAGGTATGAGTAGTACTTAGCACCGTACCCAATGAGGTGGCTGAATCTCAGCTGCCAGGCCTAGGGACAAGAATACCAGTTACCCATCTTTATCTAAAAATTGGTCAATTCCAATTCAGTTCTTGAATTCACACATTAAGTAGAGAATTTACGTTGACTTCAATTCGAATTTCAACAATCTTCAAGTTTTGGAATTAATGTTGTTTTTATCTTTGGGAAATGTTCAAATATTGAATTCCAATTAAATTCCAGTGAATGGAATTCATGTAGTTATTATAAAAAATGGCCTGCAGGATTTGTTTTAAATCATTCAACTTGTATTTATATATTTCCAGTATAGCTAGGCTGTCTGAACAGTGAGTGACATGATCAGCCTGAAAGCCTGAGGGAATTGAATTAAATTTGAATTTGTTGAATTGTTGGGGATAATATTGAATTGGGAATTGTATTATTGGAATTTATATAACATTGTAATTGAGAGGAATTGAATTACCTCTTAATTCAAAAAACTGAACTGGAATTGAAATTGAATTAAATGGAATTTACAGGGAGGGTATTTAATTTGAATTGCATTTGTGGAATTAACCCCAGCACTGAAAGACACTTCCATATTTTCGATTGAATATATTTTCTATTCAAGCAACATTGTCAATCTGAAAATATTTAGAAGATGACTAAATTGGCTACAGAACATAAGTGAGACGTGCAGTACCTATCTTCTCTTCGGAATGATGCTGCTTCTGTGTATTCTGTCTCTCTGGCCAGTTGTTTCTAACTCCTACACAGTCTTATTTTAATGATAAGAGCTCGGCTGTCTGTGTGGTGACTTGTTTTAATCCAAATCCAGTGGGAAACCTCCCCTTTGCTTCTCACGGTCAATGACAGATAAGGACCTATCAAAAGACTTGAGTGTCACAGTTCCAAACATGTTCTAAACTAAGACCGGGTTGAAAGTGGCTCCATATGATCACTGCAGTCAACAAATGCAGTTTGGTTTGTATGGCCAGGCACTAACTTAAATTGCACCTGAAATTAAAACACCACATTTTGCAACTGTAAATAAAAAAAGGATCAGAAGCAGTCAGAAGTACAGCATCATTTTTCATTCCGACCTAAATTGGTCTTTTCACACTTGGGAAACAACTTTTATCATACCCCAGGGAAAAATTGAGCTCTGCTATTTGGCAACAAACTAATGTAAAATTACTATAAAAATGGGCTCACGGAGTAGATATTTGTTAGCTGTGGTGGTAAGCCAATTCAGGGAGAAAATCATTATTGTCCACATTTTCCCCACAACTGTAATTACAGTTGAGAAGAAATAGCCTCTGGGTTGTTCTATTCTGTTTTATGTTTCTCTGTGGATATAAATTCTCTCTCACACAGTAAGGGGGGTACAAACCAGATGGTTTATATCCAGTAGAGAGAATAGTCTAATTACTATTTAGCCCCAAAGGATTTGACATTCACAGATCAGTACATCGTCCACAGTTTCAGTACTATGAGACTCACTAAGATATCTAGGCACTTACAGTATTTGGAACGTAAGGTAGTCCATAGAATTTCTCTTGCATCTTTTTTAGAATGTCTGTCGTTGACCGATTTTGTGGCTTGCCATGATACACTTGATCCAAAGCAGCATAAAAAACCTATGAAAAAATAAAACACACCAATCATTTTATTTAATAAGTACTGAAAAAACACACAAACTGCCACTGTGGCTATACCTGAAGCTGAGTGTCGGCAGCCCCACAGATTCTCTTGGATTCACAAAGGCGAGAGACCATGCTCTTGGGCAGGGGCTGAAATAGAACAAAATATTTCTGAGAAAAACAAAACACACCCATCTATCGAGTCTTCTGTATGGTGAACCTCTGCTATCTTCAGTATTTGGCTAAATAAATAGTTTTCTATTAGCTTGACTGTTTGTAGTCTCAAATCAACAGACTTTCAGTCTGATTCAAAATCATGACGAAAGACTTCACACAAAACCAACGTGTGTTCAAGTGCAGCCGAGAGCATTTGGTTCAGAGTTTATGCAGAGCTAGTGATGCGTCTCAGAACTATTATCATACCAAAGGGGCAAAAGAAGGGCTGCCAAAGTCTACATTATTATAACAGACAGTCTGATAGGACAGCTTAGGACACTGCTGTATCTGTGGACCACAGCAGTAGACAAACAGCTCAAGAACTACTGCTACTCCATATAGATGACATTATCTTAAGAATGACTGTGTTGTGTGTGAGGGAAAGTTACAGAGGACAGGTATGAATTTGTGCTGCCCACCTGTCCGGTCTGATAGTGCCGTGCAAACTGATTTACCACCCGATAGTCTGTGGCAAAGAACTCCATGAGGATGGAGGGGACTTCAGCAAAGTCAGTAGAGCATCTAGTTCCTGGAAAAGACCAGTCAGAAGATGAGTCTCTCACAAAAGAGATTGTTTACCAACTGTACTATGTCATAAAATGTTTCACGATAGCATGCCATGTTAGCACTGTATCATAGGTCATACAAATACAAGACTGTAGGCCTATTAATCATATGGTAGTTCCCTAAATGTGTCTGCTAAGCAAATAAATGTGTCCACTAAGCAAATAAATGTATCTGCTAAGCAAATCTGCAACATATGCAATGCAATAATGAGAGACAGGGGAAATCCCTCCTAAAGCAGTGGGCTCTGGCCTGGACTCAGGTTACCTGTGACATGTTGGTAACGCGTGCGTCCCAGCATGGAATGCATGGCGTGGCCCATCTCGTGGAACAGGTTCTCCATCATGCCGGGGTTGAGCAGTGTTGGGGTGCTACGTGTGGGAGGGGGCAGGCTCAGCATCAGCACCACCACAGGATGTTGGTACTTCCCATCCTCCTTAAGACGCCCCCCTTGGATGGTGAAGTGGCAATCCTGAGAGCACAGAGAAAGCCTTGATATGATCAGCATTGGTATCTTACTTTCGCAGGGGCTTTAGGCAGTATTTCTGCAGCAGCTTGTCTTACCTGGTGTGGTTTGTCAGGCCTTCGGAAGAAGTCACAGTAGATGTATCCCAGAAGACCCTCGGTCTCATGGACAACAGCCTGTTAAGAGAACCAACTGACATTTAGGACTGCTTAAAATAAAATCCATCCCCAACAGAAACGATGGGCCTTAAAATGACAAAAAGCCAAGCAGCAACTATTACATTTTCTGCTGGTTCACTCAAAGGAGCCCCCAGAAATTGGTGTTGAGTGTCATACAGACAGAGACTGTTCTCTCACCAGCTTGCGGACTTCTTCACTCCACACCTCTCCTGCCATGGGCTGTTCATTCTGGAAGGAGACTCCCAGCAGCTGGCTGAACAGCATGTTGAGGCCCTCCATGCAGGCCCCTAAGGAGAAGTAAGGACTGTACAGGCTGGGATCGATCTTATACCTGCACACACAAACATACACACAATCGTAAGGCTATGTTATTACAGACCGTTTCCCAAATAATGTTAAGCAATACACAAGCCCCCTCTAGAGGCCTTTTAGTAGAAAATAAAGCTCAGGTACTCCCGTCAACCTTTCAATAGTTTCTTTAGGAGATTCCCAACAATTCCTTGTTGACAAGTTATATTATTTCCACTTAGAATATACACATAGGTTTACAGTACTGTATACCTTTGTATAGGTATCTTACCTCTCTGCCCGCACAGCGCTGCTGAAGTAGGAGTGGTCCCATGGCATGAGTTCCTTAGATAAAAAAAAAACATTGAAACATCAAACAGCAGAAGGATTGTCATGATCTCCTACACATGGATGTCAGAACCATGAGAGCTACTTAAACAGATTTATAAGATGACTCACGGTGCTTCTTGAGTTCATTTTCATCTTCATATCCCTCATCAGGTTAAAATCTTTGGCAGTTCTGGATTGAGGAATAGGGACATTAATGTGTGAGCATGTGCTACACTTACAGTATGTTTGAGATGGGCAAAACATTGATGTGTTGTACAGTGTTCATGCCAGTGTCTGGCTCACTGACTCCTACCATACCTGTCCGAGAGTTTGTCTGTCAGCAATTCAAGGAATTTCATGACAGTCTCTGCAAAACAAAAAATACTAAACACACTGGTCAACACAGCATAGTACACACTTCTCTGTTTGAAAAATCATAAAATCAATTAAATATTTCTTCCAAGCAGCAGAGCACAAAGAAATTAGGTAAACAACCAGAGTACTTTACCTGGAGTCTTGGCCATAGTTCCATTTAAAGCCCTGTGTGCAAAAGATTCATAGCCCACTAATTTGGCTAGCTCATTCCTACAAGTCAACAGATCATCCAGACAAAGCAGCAGACTTGAATTCGGGTAGAGAAAGATTTTATAAGCAGCCTCCCGCACCTAAGAGAAAAGGACAAGCATATAATATCTATAGGCTACTGCACAACAAACCAACATGCCCAATACCATTTCGTACCATGGGATGGTAGCTGGAAGACCACTATTTATGTATAGAGATAAACCTCTGGGTTGCACACACACACACACCAGTTCATCAGGAGAATCTGCATGGAGACCTCCAATCTGGATGGAGTTGCCGTCTATGGAGAAGCAGTGTCGGATGTGTTCTGGTAGGGCCGTCTTCTCTATCCTATTGGGCAGGTGGGTGCCATTTAGAAATTCATTGTTCAGATCCAGCAGGTTGACATTGAGGCTCACCGCCTTCCCTCTCTGGGAAAAAGATTCATACATTGAAACAGAGGTGCTGTTTAGGTTAAGCTCACATTGTGGTTATACTTCCCTGAGGATGTGGCTTAGTAGGCTAATAATCAATGTGTACATGACAATTATTGATTTAAAAATATATTCCATGAAGTGTAAGTGATAGGCCAGTAATGTCATTTATATCACTAACCTTTGATTCATCCAGATGAATGCCACTGATCTCAAAATCAAACATGAACAGTTCTGCTACTCTCCTGCAAAATGTATTGCGAAATATCAGTAAAACAAGATTGCCTGTCTACCCAACCTCCTTGCTCCGGCCAAACTCAACGCCCACGGACATTAGTTTCTTCTCTGCAATGAAACATGTAGCAAACATTGAGCAGCGGAAGAATTCAGTTTGAGTCGTCAGGCAAAAGACGAAATGCACTGCTACTCATCGTACAAACAGGAAGATAAAAAAATGATTGAACTGAAAATAAAGACAAGATAATAGTACATGCCTTGTATCTGGGTCCAAAGAATCCAGAACCTCTTTGTTATCTAGTAGGTTCTTGAGACTCCTACACAGTTCGACATTAGTGTTCAGCCTATCAGGGCAAAAAATAGAAAACATCAAAGAAAGAATGTATTAAAAAAGTGTTTTGCTTGACATCATGTAATACTTTAGAAGAGGGTTCATACCTTTCTACTACTGTGCCAATGTTTATGCATGCCTTCTCAGCAGCATCCCGAAAGGCAGGGTCTGGATGGCCAACTTTGACAAAATCTGCCTGCAAGAAAAGAAATACAACATCAAGAGTGTTTCATATTCAACAGGGAGGGGTTTGGCTTGACAACAACAATGATGCCAATGATCTCTGAGTGTGACTGTGAGCCATTACCAAATCTGCCACTTTGCAAAGGCTGTCAGAAAGTTGATCGAAGGTCTCCACAGTCAGGGCGCCTGGTGGGTTATTGCAGGCTGTTTCTACCAGCTGTTCTGTTTCCCTGAGCGCTCGTTGCTGAGCCACCTCGAAACCAGCCGGAGTACTTAACCCTGGAACCCCGAATAATCCCTGTGCCAATATAGCACGTACAATGCCATGTCAAAAGTCTGTGTGGCCAACTCTTGGTTTTCAAGGTTGATCATTACAACAACCCCAACTGACACATTTATAAAAGAGCAAGTATTTTCTAGTGAATACAATTATGGGTGATTTTGACAATGAGGACATTTAATATAGGTTGGGATTTTATGGAGCTAGTTAACTTCTTCTCTGTTATTATGGCGGTCCGCAAACAAACCGCTAACGTTAGCTGACTTACCACGTTCTTCTGAAACAAATCAACTTTCCTCTGCTGGGCATTGAATGCTGCTCCAACCGGAGACCAAGTAGTGACAAGTCGTGATAGTGTCCTTGAGTTCCTCACAACACTCACAAATAGTTGACACGCCAACATCATAACTTCAACTGATTGTTGTGGAAAGAAAAAGAAAGGTCGGCCAAAGAGGAAATTCTGTGGGGAGTAACTTGGCTCGCGCTAAATGATTATCTCTATGATAAGCAAGCACGTTTCTAGCTTTTGCTTTGCATCCATGCTGATACTTTCATTATACCAAAAACGTATTGGATTTTAAATGAGTCTTTATTTCACTGTCTCTCTATAATTATTCTAGCTAGTAGCCCACCACTGCCATTGAGAATTCAGCTAAAACGAGCACTGCCAAGCATCCATGACGAATGTTTACAATTCTCAAAATGGTTCCGATGTTTCGTGTCTGCACTTTCGCGACTAGACCCTATCAATAGGGCTGGGCGATATATCGAATTAAATCGATTATTTCAAATGTAAGTTTTTGCGCGATATTCCAAATGCATGTATCACATAATCTAGTTTTTTTTTTTTCGTTATGAGCGTTTAGGTCCGCTTGTTCTCATGTTGTCTTTTTGGTCTCGTTCGCTTCTTCTGTGATGTGCGCCTTCTCATTTCTTCTTCGATGAGGTTTAACGGCGGTTGGTATCCAATAATTGTTTCATTACCGCAACCTACTAGACTGGAGTACAACTCCCTTATACTTTGCTTAATTAATTTTTTTTTTTTTTTTACAAATACCCTACCATCTAACACTACACTCACAAAAAAACACCACCCTATTCCACTATTTAAATCTATTTGGTACTACTTCAGGCCAACAACCTGAAAGGATGGGACACCACCACTTAACACACCCTGTAACTTCTGATGTCAAGTCTTGCACATCCAAATACCTCTCTGCAGCTGCCACCACAACCTCAATTTTCTGTGACTTACGTTCCATCCCTGTAGTACAGTTGATAACCATTGCTAAAAATCCAATCTTACTGGAATATATCACTTGTTGGCCTATCCCTCTGTACTGGTACAGATCTACTACTCACACCACTCCTCTCAGGTTACCCCACCTTGACCCATCTTCCTCTACTTTCTTCACAGCCTCAGCATATGACAAGTTCTGCACTACTCTAACCCTGGAAACCCACCTTTCCATTTACACCAGAGATCTGTATATAATAACGAGATGCTCATGTCTCCGCCCTAACAATGGGAGTCGTTGTCCCAAAGACAGGAAGGCAGGCGGCAAGCTTAGGTTCAAAATAAATGCATAGAAACGCATTAAGATTATTTTTGACAGATTTTGGCGAGAGTGAAACCTTGCCAAAGTCTGTCGCTTTGCCTCTTTCACCCAATTCCTCCCCCTACCACTCACAACAACAAAGATGAGAGATTACTTCTCCCTCTCTGACAAACGGTTTCAACTCGCTAATTGCATTTGAGGTTTGGTCCAACAGAATCGGTCATATGTGTAGGGTGCCGTCTTTCAGATGGGACGTTAAACGGGTGTCCTGACTCTCTGAGGTCATTAAAGATCCCATGACACTTATCGTAAGAGTAGGGCTGTTAACCCTGGTGTCCTGGCTAAATTCCCAATCTGGCCCTCATACCATCACGGCCATCTAATCATCCCAAGTTTACAACTGGCTCATTCATCCCCCTCCTCTCCCCTGAAACTATTCCCCAGGTCGTTGCTGTAAATGAGAATGTGTTCTCAGTCAACTTACCTGGTAAAATAATGGTAAAATAAAAATAAATAAATATGGATACTGAAACACATGGATACATAATATACTGAATATTTTGAACCCTACCACACCTACCATGTTTCAACTCCTTTTTTACATTTTTATTATTATTTCATTTATTTATTGCAAAACACCAGTATACATACAATAAGTATACAAATAGACAGTGATAACATATGCTAGGGGGTACAACAAATTACAGATTATACAAAGACCTTAAAAGACACACATGTATTGATTGTTTTAACAGCTTTCTTATTGGAAGAATGTAGAATGGTCTTAATGTACTGCTTGAACTTCTTAAAGAAAACATGGACTAGTGGTTTTTTATTAGTGAATTTACATTTATGAATATGACAGTTTTCCATTAGCACAATTAGATTTAACCTGTTTAGGATAGGGGGCAGTATTTTCACGGCCGGACAAAAACGGTACCCGATTTAATCTGGTTATTACTCCTGCCCAGAAACTAGAATATGCATATACTGTTTGATTTGGATAGAAAACACCCTAAAGTTTCTAAAACTGTTTGAATGGTGTCTGTGAGTATAACAGAACTCATATGGCAGGCCAAAACCTGAGAAGATTGCATTCAGGAAGTGCCCTCTCTGACCATTTCTTGGCCTTCTTTAGCCTCTTTATGGAAAATAGAGGATCTCTGCTGTAACGTGACATTTTCTAAGGCTCCCATAGGCTCTCAGAAGGCGCCAGAACGGGGAATGATGACTCTGCAGTCCCTGGCTGAAAAACAGTAGCGCATTTGGATAGTGGTCGATCTGAGAACAATGAAACGGGAAGAGTCCATTTTACATTTTCAGTCTTTGAACGAAAACAACGTCTCCCGGTCGGAATATTATCGCTATTTTACGAGAAAAATCGCATAAAAATTGATTTTAAACAGCGTTTGACATGCTTCGAAGTACGGTAATGGAATATTTTGAAATTTTTTGTCACGATACGCGCCGGCGCGCCACCCTTCGGATAGTGTCTTGAACGCAAGAACAAAACGCCGCTATTTGGATATAACTATGGATTATTTGGAACAAAAACAACATTGGTGTGGAAGTAGAAGTCCTGGGAGTGCATTCTGACGAAGAACAGCAAAGGTAATCCAATTTTTCTTATTGTAAATCTGAGTTTGGTGAGTGCCAAACTTGGTGGGTGTCAAAATAGCTAGCCTGTGATGGCCGGGCTATCTACTCCGAATATTGCAAAATGTGCTTTCACCGAAAAGCTATTTTAAAATCGGACACCGCGATTGCATAAAGGAGTTCTGTATCTATAATTCTTAAAATAATTGTTATGTTTTTTGTGAACGTTTATCGTGAGTAATTTAGTAAATTCACCGGAAGTGTTCGGTGGGTATGCTAGTTCTGAACGTCACATGCTAATGTAAAAAGCTGGTTTTTGATATAAATATGAACTTGATTGAACAAAACATGCATGTATTGTATAACATAATGTCCTAGGAGTGTCATCTGATGAAGATCAAAGGTTAGTGCTGCATTTAGCTGTGGTTTTGGTTTTTGTGACATTATATGCTAGCTTGAAAAATGGGTGTGTGATTATTTCTGGCTGGGTACTCTCCTGACATAATCTAATGTTTTGCTTTCGTTGTAAAGCCTTTTTGAAATCGGATAATCTGGTTAGATAAAGGAGAGTCTTGTCTTTAAAATGGTGTAAAATAGTCATATGTTTGAAAAATGGAAGTTTTGGGATTTTTGAGGAATTTGTAATTCGCGCCACGCCCTATCATTGGATATTGGAGCGGTGTTCCGCTAGCGGAACATCTAGATGTAAGAGGTTTAAGATGTAAAATAGGTTTTCTTTATCCTTATTATAGTTAAGGAAACCGAGCAGCACATTCTCCCATAATAAACAAAAGTCATCAAGAATATTAACAATTATAAAACTATAAATATCTTGACATCATTTCTTTGCATGTAGACAAAGCCAAAATGAATACAAAACTGTTTCTGGATGCTCAACACAAAATGTACAGTTACTGTTCATGTCTATTTTGGGTTCCTTCAGGGTAATACTTATGGATATTTCTGAAAGAGACCTCTTTGACTTTGTTAACAAGCAGGTATTTGTGTGGTAATAACCAGACTTTTTTCCAACAGATATTATTGACAAATATATTCCAGTAAGTTGTGACAAGGAATTGATACAAATTCCCTTTGAAATAAAGCACATAGAAATCTGTTGTTCTGATGGATCAAGAAGAAAGATATTTTTCCTATTAGAGAGTCAACTGGATTAAGCGAAGGTATCATGAAGGTGAGGTATGGTTACACCTCTAAACAACATGAGAGTTCCAGATGGAATAGCATCAAAGACTATGGCGAACTGTCACGCCCTGACCGGGTGAACTCAGGTGTTTTGGGTCAGGGTGGTTTATGTTGGGTGGTTTTCCTGTGTTTGTTTTCTGTTTTGCGTTGGAGCAATGTGTTGGCTCTATTGGGGAGTATTTCTATGTTGGTTTCTGTCTTCCCAATCAGAGACAGCTGTCGCTAGTTGTCTCTGATTGGGATCTCATTTAAGTTCATTTTCCCCCCACGCTGTTCGTGGGGAATTGTATTTGCATTGCTATTCGTATCCTGTGAAGCTGTTCGTTCATGGTATCGTTTATTGTTTTGCTGGTTCACCGTTCTAATAAAAATGATGATGAACCAAACCTCCGCTGCGCCTTGGTCCCTCTATAACGACGAACGTTACAGAATTCCCCACCGAACCAGGACCAAGCAGCGGGAGGAAAAGGAGCGCGAGAGATGGGCTCGCGAGGGAAAGGAGTTCTGGACCTGGGAGGAGATCATGTCGGGGAAAGGACCCTGGCGGACGGACTCCCAGGTCGAGGAGGAAAAGCCAGCCGGTAGACGGAGTCGCAGGCGGCGGTCGAGGAGGCCCGGAAAACAGCCCCAAGAAAATTTTGGGGGGGGGCTAATGGGGTGGTCCGGTAGGGCAGAGGAAGAGCCCAGACCACTGCTCTCGTGGGGGATGACGGCGGAGGAAGAGACGAGGATGAGGCAGTTGATTGAGGACCTGCAGAGGGAAGATCTGGAGGAGGAGCCCTGGTATGCGGAGTTGCGCGCTGTGTCGCCAGTGCGCCCGCACAGCCCAGTGCGTCCGGTGGACAGACCCAGCACATGCCGTGCTAAGATGGGAATCCAGCCGGGACGAGTGGCTAAACCAGCTCCACGCTACAGGTCACCTATACGTGTTCACAGTCCTGTCTGGCCCGTCCCTGCTCCCCGCACCAAACCCACGGTGCGTGTCCACAGTCCTGTCCGGCCCGTCCCTGCTCCCCGCTCCAGGCCACGGGAAGCGGAGTTGCGCGGTGTGTCGCCAGTGCGCCCGCACAGCCCGGTACGTCCGGTGGACATGCCCAGCACATGCCGTGCTAGGATGGGCATCCAGCCAGGACGAGTGGCTAAACCGGCTCCACGCTTCAGGGCACCAGTACGTGTTCACAGTCCTGTCTGGCCCGTCCCTGCTCCCCGCACCAGGTTAGTGGTGCGTGTTCCCAGTCCTGTCCGGCCCGTTCCTGCTCCCCGCACCAGGTTAGTGGTGCGTGTCCCCAGTCCTGTCCGGCCCGTTCCTGCTCCCCGCACCAGGTTAGTGGTGCGTGTCCCCAGTCCTGTCCGGCCCGTCCCTGCTCCCCGCACCAAGTCAGTGGTGCGTGTCCCCAGTCCTGTCCGGCCCGTCCCTGCTCCCCGCACCAGGTTAGTGGTGCGTGTCCCCAGTCCTGTCCGGCCCGTCCCTGCTCCCCGCACCAGGTTAGTGGTGCGTGTCCCCAGTCCTGTCCGGCCCGTCCCTGCTCCCCGCACCAGGTTAGTGGTGCGTGTCCCCAGTCCTGTCCGGCCCGTCCCTGCTCCCCGCACCAGGTTAGTGGTGCGTGTCCCCAGTCCTGTCCGGCCCGTTCCTGCTCCCCGCACCAAGTCAGAGGTGCGTGTTCCCAGTCCTGTCCGGCCCGTTCCTGCTCCCCGCACCAGGTTAGTGGTGCGTGTCCCCAGTCCTGTCCGGCCCGTCCCTGCTCCCCGCACCAAGTCAGTGGTGCGTGTCCCCAGTCCTGTCCGGCCCGTCCCTGCTGCCCGCACCAAACCAGTGGTGCGTGTTCCCAGTCCGGCACGGCCCGGGTCCGGTCCACCGGTGCCCAATCCTGTTCCGGGCGACGGCTCCGCTCCAGAGCCTGGGCATGCCGCTCCACAGTGGTCCAGTCCGGGCCAGAGGGGTAGGGCTAAGGTGGAGGCGGGGGGGAGAACACGCCCGGGGCCAGAGCCTCCACCGAGGGTGAGGCGCCCACCCGGATTCCCCCCCCTAATAGACTTAAGTTTGGTGCGCCGGGAGTACGCACCGTTGAGGGGGGGGTACTGTCACGCCCTGACCGGGTGAACTCAGGTGTTTTGGGTCAGGGTGGTTTATGTTGGGTGGTTTTCCTGTGTTTGTTTTCTGTTTTGCGTTGGAGCAATGTGTTGGCTCTATTGGGGAGTATTTCTATGTTGGTTTCTGTCTTCCCAATCAGAGACAGCTGTCGCTAGTTGTCTCTGATTGGGATCTCATTTAAGTTCATTTTCCCCCCACGCTGTTCGTGGGGAATTGTATTTGCATTGCTATTCGTAGCCTGTGAAGCTGTTCGTTCATGGTATCGTTTATTGTTTTGCTGGTTCACCGTTCTAATAAAAATGATGATGAACCAAACCTCCGCTGCGCCTTGGTCCCTCTATAACGACGAACGTTACACGAACTCTCTGTAGGGTTAATGTAACGATATTTTCAAAAAATCCTCATAATTGAGTAACAATCCTTCTGCATTAAAAAGTTGACTCACTAGCAGGATATTTTTATTAAACCAGTTTAAAAAAATAAAGACTTTCTATACAAAATGTCCTTATTGTTCCAAATGAAATACCTATGCGTAGAAAAATGATGTTTATATATTAATGACCATGCTAAGAATACTTGTCTATGAAAAGCATTTTGTAGGAATCTTATCAATGTTATAGTTACAGATTTCATAATATGATGTTTACGATTTTTCCAAATTAAGTTGAAAAGCATCTGGTCAACCGCTTTACCTATTCTTTTGTGAAGATGTAGGGACTGGGCCATGTAAGTAAGTCTGGAGATACCTTCAGCTTTAGAAAACAATACTCAACCTTTCAAGGATAAATCCCCCTGCATCCAACAGTTCAACTTCTTTTAGTTTTTTTTCTTCAATAATAGGTATGAAATTAAATGAAATGTTACTTTTTCCTTGACTGGAATATTGCAGATAGAAAGTAGCACCCAATCTTACACAGCAATCCATCCACACTTATTATGGTTTAGGCAAAGACCAGATGCTTTGAAAAAATATTTATCACATCGACTGCTCTAGGAATCTGATCAGCATCTTTCAAAAAGAAGGTGGTGTCATTTGCAAGCTGACTTATGATAATATCTCTGTCAGCAATAGAGATCACTTTTATATCGCTGGATTTAACAAAACTTGTAAGAAGTTAGGTTGCAAGCAGGAAGAGGTAAGGCGAAATTGGGCAACCTTGCCTAACTCCTCTTTTCAAATCAAATCTAGAAGTGCCATGCTTTAATTTAATGGAACTGGTCCCATTCATATGAAGAGTTTTAATAGTACTACAAAATAATTCCCCAAAACCAAATTTCTCAAGGGAGAGAAATAGAAACTGTGTCGAAGGCTTTATAGAAGTCAAAGAAGACAATAAAACTATCTTTGAAGATTAGGTCAGAATAGTCAATAATGTCTAACACCAGTCGAATATTATTAGATATACAGTACCAGTCAAAAGTTTGGACATACCTACTCATTCCAGGGTTTTTCTTTATTTGTACTATTTTCTACATTGTAGAATAATAGCGAAGACATCAAAACTATGAAATAACACATATGGAATCATGTAGTAACCAAACCAGTGTTTGTGTTGTGACAAGGTAAGGGTGGTATACAGAAGATTGCTCTATTTGGTAAAAGACCAAGTCCATATTATGGCAAGAACAGCTCAAATAAGCAAAGAAAAATGACAGTCATCCTTACTTTAAGACAGAAGTTTCAGTCAAATAGGACAACTTCAAGAACTGTGCAGTCGCAAAAACCATCAAGCGTTATGATGACACTGGCACTCACGAGGATCGCCACAAGAAAGGAAGACCCAGAGTTACCTCTGCTGCAGAGGATAAGTTCATTAGAGTTACCGGCCTCAGAAATTGCAGCCCAAATAAATGCTTCACAGTTTAGGTAACAAACACATCTCAACATCAACTGTTCAGAGGAGACTGGGTGAATCAGGCCTTCATGGTCGAATTGCTGCAAAGAAACCACTGCTAAAGAACACCAATAAGAAGAAAATACTTGCTTGGGCTAGGAAACACAAGCAATGGACATTAGACTGGTAGAAATCTGTCCTTTGGTCTGATGAGCCCGAATTTGAGATTTTTGGTTCTAACCAACGTGTCTTTTGTGAGACGCAGAGTAGTTGAACGGATGATCTCTGCATGTGTGGTTCCCACCGTAAGTATGGAGGAGGAGTTGTGATGGTGTAGGTGTGCTCTGTTGGTGTCACGGTCTGTGATTTATTTAGAATTCAAGGCACACTTAACTAGCATGGCTACCACAGCATTCTGCAGCGATACGCCATCCCATCAGGTTTGCGCTTAGTGGGACTATCATTTGTTTTTCAACAGGACAATGACCAAACACACCTCCAGGCTGTATAAGGAGGAGAGTGAGCGATGGAGTGCTGCATCAGATGACCTGGCCTCCACAATCACCCAACCTCAGCCCAATTAAGATGGTTTGGGATGAGTTGGACCGCAGGGTGAAGGAAAAACAGCCAACAAGTGCTCAGCATATGTGGGAACTCCTTCAAGACAGCTGGAAAAGCATTCAAGGTGAAGCTGGTTGAGAGAATGCCAAGAGTGTGCAAAGCTGTCAAGGCAAAGGGTGGCTGCTTTGAAGAATCTCAAATATAAAATATATTTTGATTTGATTAATACTTTTTTGGTTACTACATGATTCCATATGTGTTGTTTCGTAGTTTTGATATCTTCACTATTATTTTACAAAATTAAGAAAAACCCTTGAATGAGTAGGTGTGTCCAAACTTTTGACTACCGTTGAAAAGTTTGGGGTCACTTAGAAATGTCCTTGTTTTTGAAAGAAAATCACATTTGTTATCCATTAAAATAACATCAAATTGATCAGAAATACAGTGTAGACTTTGTTAATGTTGTAAATGACTATTGTAGCTGATTTTTTTATGGAATATCTACGTAGGCGTACAGAGGCCCATTATCAGCAACCATCACTCCTGTGTTGCAATGGCACGTTGTGTTAGCTAATCCAAGTTTATCATTTTAAAAAGCTAATTGGTAATTAGAAAACCCTTTTGAAATTATGTTAGCACAGCTGAAAACTGTTGTTCTGATTAAAGAAGCAATAAAACTGGCCTTCTTTAGACTAGTTGAGTATCTGGAGCATCAGCATTTGTGGGTTCGATTACAGGCTCAAAATGGCCAGAAACAAAGACCTTTCTTCTGAAACTCGTCAGTCTATTCTTGTTCTGAGAAATGAAGGCTATTCCATGTGAGAAATTGCCAAGAAACTGAAGATCTCGTACAACGCTGTGTACTACTCCCTTCAAAGAACAGCACAAACTGTCTCTAACCAGAATAGAAAGAGGAGTGGGAGGCCCCGGTGCACAACAGAGCAAGAGGACAAGTACAGTAGAGTGTCTAGTTTGAGAAACAGACACCTCACAAGTCCTCAACTGGCAGCTTCATTAAATAGTACCCGCAAAACACCAGTCTCAACGTCAACAGTGAAGAGGCAACTATGGGATGCTGGCCTTCTAGGCAGAGTTGCAAAGAAAAAGCCATATCTCAGACTGGCCAATAAAAAGAAAATATTAAGATGGGCAAAAGAACACAGACACTGGACATCTTTCAAAAACAAGGACATTTCTAAGTGACCCCAAACTTCTGAACAGTAGTGTATACATCATTGATTCTTGAAGAATATAACTTTGAAATACCTCATGAGCTTAGTTCAACTGTCACACTCCATGAGAATCCAAAATATAAGCTTGTTTTTCTACAATGTTTGTAAACATTGTAAATGGTAACAAACACTGTATAGCCTCATAACATGGTTAAAACAATAATTTTGATATCATGGATGGTCAGTCCTTGCATCCGTAGCTCTGTCTATTAATCTGTGAGGGGTTACATTTATCCAGGCCCATCCCTCAGCTTTTTACCAAAACAGATTCATGGTGTCCATTTTGTTATTGTTTCATCTGTGGATTTGCCCTTCAAACAGCTGCATATATCAAAGTGTAACCAACAGAAATGTTAACAATCGGCCTATAGCAAATGCAGCATATGACATTCATTTTTCACATGTAAATAACACTATTAGCATTTATTTTTCAACTCAAATCAATGAGCCCAATCAGTCCTCCATGACAACAAAATTATAAACAACAGAGTAGGGCTGGCTAATAAGTCCTTAGTTTTGGGGTTATGCTCAGGTAAAACAATTTGGCTAATCTATACTTCCATATTTCTAAGTCCTATTCTTGAAGATCATCTATTAGAAAGGCTGGAATTCTGATAGACTTTGGTTTTTAATGTAAATATATAATTTAATCACATTATTATATGTAGTAGAAAGCGATGGGTTAGAAGAAGCCTACATAACCTGGATATCATAAGGTGAATGCACCAATTTGTAAGTCGCTCTGGATAAGAGCGTCTGCTAAATGACTAATGTAAAAATAACCAACCCATGAAGTAAAATGTAACATCCATGTATGGCCAGCTATGTAAACTTTAGCATTGATTTGTCTTGGGAATAGATGTCATTCAATTGGTAACATACATGTTTGTTTTCTTCTAATGCCTCTTAAGAGAAAGTAATCTAAAAGTAACTGAATGTAATCAGATTACTTTACTGAGTTTGGGTAATCCAAAAGTTATGTTACTGATTACAATTTTGTTCAGGTAACTAGTAACTGTAAAGTATTACACTTAGAAAGTAACCTACCTAACCATTTGCTACTGGCTATGGTCATGCTAGCTAGTAAGTTAGTCCCTCATGCTAGATAGTAGAAGCTAGCTAGTGGAAGTAAATTAACGTTCCCTCAACCTGCTACAAGATCAAGCGGCCAGGCCAAAGGTAGCTGCTGCAGAAAGTTGTGATTTCTACAGAAATTTATGTAGCTAACTTAGCTAGATCTTCTGTCTGGCTGGTGCTTATTGGCTTAGTAGGCTAAAAATGAACTGCAGTTACTGTAAATGGTTACCTATCTGGCTCTTTGCCTCACTATTTCTTACACATTCAATACAACAATATCCAGTTAAGCTACTGTCAATGCTGATATTGTGTGCGTGTAGGTGTGTGTGTTCAGAATGTGCCCGCAGGAGAAGGACACAGCATGGCATCTGAGCAGATGAATGTGAACATCATCCAGTTACATCAGCCAATACATTAAGTTAAAATCAACTTTTTTATTGGTCATGGGTATAATTCACGAGCCTCCTTTCCTGCTTACCGAAAGGCAGCTGTGGAAAAGGTATAATGGAGAGGATAATACATGAATTGCTACAACAATCAGCCTACTTTTCTGAATGTATACCTATCACCTTTCAGGGGGGCTGATGATCAATGATACAGAGATAGTCTGATATTACTTGATTACTGATTCCCCCCACATTCTCTCTCGCTCTCTTTCTCTCTCATTCACAGGACCATTCACACAGTACAGGTACTCAGCCCTATCCAGAAGCTCTCAAGGTCCTACACTACTTCCTCCTACAACACCCTGATGAGAAGCAAAAAGCCTGGCCCCATGATTGTAAGATTGCATATCTCTCTAACTCTGTTGTACCATACAGTGCTGAGACAATCTGACTCTAGAACAGTATTACACCATTTTTAAATGGAATGTTCAACAATGATTATTGATCTCTCTCTCTTTGCCATCCTCACAGTTCATTCACTCAGATAATACTGTATGTAGGCTGGTTGATGGCACCTACAGGCCTGTTTGAGGGACAACTGGCCAGAACATATCAGAATGCTTGGACCTCAGCTGAGACCCTCCTCTCCTTCCCCATCTTCAAAGGAAAGCCCCCTCTTTACTCTTCCTGTTTGGCATCAAATCAAATTTTATTGGTCACATACAAAAAAATGCTTGTGCTTCTGGTTCCAACAGAGCAGTAATATCTGACAAGAAATCTAACAATTCCACAACAACTACCTAATACACACGAATCTAAAGGGATGGAATAAGAATATGTACATATAAATATATGGATGAGCAATGGCCGAGCGGCATAGGCAAGGTGCAATAGATGGTATAAGGTACAGTATATACATATGAGATGAGTAATGTAAGATAAGTTAACATTAAAGTGGCATTGTTTGTCTGGGTTATGGGTGACAAGCAAAATTTCTTCAGCCTCCTGAGGTTGCAGAGGCGCTGCTGTGCCTTCTTCACCACACTTTCTGTGTGGGTGGACCATTTCAGTTTGTCTGTGATGTGAACGCAGAGGAACTTAAAACCTTCTACATTCTTCACTGCTGTCCCTTCGATGTGGATAGGGGGTGCTCCCTCTGCTGTTTCCTGAAGTCCATCTCCTTTGTTTTGTTGACGTTGAGTGAGAGGTTGTTTTCCTGACACCACACTCTGAGTGCCCTCACCTCCTCTCTGTAGGCTGTCTCGTCGTTGTTGGTGATCAAGCCCACTACTGTTGTGACATCTGCAAACTTGATGATTGAGTTGGAGGCATGCATGGCCACTCAGTCGTAGGTGAACAGGGAGTACAGGAGAGGGCTGGGCACGCACCCTTGTGGGGCCCCAGTGTTGAGGGTCAGCGAAGTGGAGATTGTTGTTTCCTACCTTCACCACCTGGGGGCAGCTCATCAGAAAGTCCAGGACCCAATTGCACAGGGCGGGGTTGAGACCCAGGGCCTCAAGCTTGATGATGAGCTTGGAGGGTACTATGGTGTTGAATGCTGAGCTGTAGTCAATGAACAGCATTCTTTTTCATAGGTATTCTTTTTGTCCAGATGGGATTGGGCAGTGTGCAGTGTGATGGTGATTGCTTCATCTGTGGACCTGTTGGGGCGGTATGCAAACTGAAGTGGAACTCGGGTGGCCGGTAAGGTGGAGGTGATATGATCCTTGACTAGCCTCTTAAAGCACTTCATGGTGACAGAAGTGAGTGCTACGGGGCGGAAGTCATTTAGTTCAGTTATCGTTGCCTTTTTGGGTACATGAACAATGGAAACCATCTTGAAGCATGTGGGGACAACAGACTGGGATAGGGAGCGATTGAATATGTCCGTAAACACACCAGCCAGCTGGTCTAGGCATGCTCTGAAGACACAGCTAGGGTGCCGTCTGGGCCAGCAGCCTTGCGAGGGTTAAACAGCTTGGAAAATTCCCGAAAATGATGTCATGGCTTTAGAAGCTTCTGATAGGCTAATTGACATCATTTGAGTCAATTGGAGGTGTACCTGTGGATGTATTTCAAGGCCTACCTTCAAACTCAGTGCCTCTTTGCTTGACATCATGGGTAAATCAAAAGAAATCAGCCAAGACCTCAGAAATAAATTGTAGAATCCACAAGTTTGATTCATCCTTGGGAGCAATTTCCAAACGCCTGAAAGTACAACGTTCATCTGTACAAACAATAGTATGCAAGTATAAACACCATGAGACCATGCAGCCATCATACCGCCCAGGAAGGAGACGCGTTCTGTCTCCTAGAGATGAACGTACTTTGGTGCGAAAAGAGCAAATCAATCCCAGAACAACAGCAAAGGACCATGTGAAGATGCTGGAGGAAACGGATACACAGATATCTATATTCACAGTAAAAGGAGTCCTATATCGATATAACCTGAAAGGCAGCTCAACAAGGAAGAAGCCACTGGTCCAAAACCGCAATTAAAAAAGCTAGAATACGGTTTGCAATTGCACATGGGGACAAAGATCGTACATTTTGGAGAAATGTCCTCTGGTCTGATGAAACAAAAATAGAACTGTTTGGCCATAATGCCATCATTATGTTTGGAGGAAAAAGGTGGAGGCTTGCAAGCCGAAGAACACCATCCCAACCATGAAGCACGGGGGTGGCAGCATCATGTTGTGGGGGTACTTTGCTGCAGGAGGGACTGGTGAGGAAGGACAATTATGTGGATATATTGAAGCAACATCTCAAGACATCAGTCAGGAAGTTAACTTCTCTAGGGTAGGGGGCAGTATTTTGACATCCGGATGAAAGGCGTGCCCAAATTAAACTGCCTGCTACTCAGGCTCAGAAGGTAGGATATGCATATTATTAGTATTGGATAGGAAAGACTCTGAAGTTTCTAAAACTGTTTGAATGATGTCTGTGAGTATAACAGAACCCATATGGCAGGCAAAAACCTGAGAAAAATCCAACCAGGAAGTGTGGAAATCTGAGGTTTGTAGTTTTTCAAGTGATTCCCTATCCAGTATACAGTGACTTAGGGTTCATTTTGCACTTCCTAAGGCTCCCACTAGATGTCAACAGTCTTTAGAACGTTGTTTCATGCTTCTGCTGTGAATATGGAGCGAACAAGAGGGCCTGGAAGTTGATGAGTTAGAAAATGACATGAGCTCAGAGGCGTGCGCTCACGTGAGAGTTAGCTGTGTTCCTTTTCTTTTCTGAAGACATTGGAATTGTCCGGTTGGAATATTATTGGAGATTTATGTTAAAAACGTCCTAAAGATTGATGCTATACATCGTTTGACATATTTCTACGAACGTAAATCTAGCTTTTTTTTACTTTTCGTAGTGACATTTGCGCACGCTTCCTGCATTTGGAGTAGTGGACTGAACACGCGAACAACAAGGAGGTATTTGGACATAAATGATGGACTTTATCGAACAAAACAAACATTTATTGTGGACCTGGGATTCCTGGGAGTGCATTCTAATGAAGATCATCAAAGGTAAGTGAATATTTATAATATTATTTCTGAGTTTTGTTGACTCCACAAAATGGCGGGTTTGGTTTCGTGTCTGAACGCTGTACTCAGATTATTGCAAAATTTGCTTTCGCCGTAAAGCTTTTTTGAAATCTGACACTGCGGTTGCGTTAAGGAGAAGTGTATCTATAATTCTTTAAATAATTGTTGAATACTTTATCAACGTTTATGATGAGTATTTTTATAAATTGATGTGCTCATTCACCGGAAGTTTTGGGAGGCAAAACATTTCTGAACATTACATGCAAATGTAAAATGGGGTTTTTGGATATAAATATGAACTTATCAAGCAAAACATACATGTATTGTGTAACATGAAGTCCTATGAGTGCCATCTGATGAAGCTCATCAAAGGTTAGTGATTAATTTTAGCTGTATTTCTGGTTTTTATGACGCCTCTCCTTGCTTGGAAAATAGCTGTGTTTTTTCTTGTTTAAGTGCTGTCCTAACATAATCTAATGTTATGCTTTCGCCGTAAGGCCTTTTTGAAATCGGACAATGTGGTTGGATTAACGAGAAGTGTATCTTTAAAATGGGATATAATAGTTGTATGTTTGAGAAATTTGAATTATGAGATTTTTGTTGTTTAGAATTTTCCGCCCTGCTATTTCACTGGCTGTTGAATAGTGTGTTCCACATACCCCAGAGAGGTTAAAGCTTGGTGGCAAATGGGTCTTCCAAATGGACAATGATCCCAGGCATACTTCCAAAGTTGTGGCAAAATGGCTTAAGGACAACAAAGTCAAGGTATTAGAGTGGCCATCACAAAACCCTGACCTCAATCCTATTGAAAATGTGTGTGCAGAACTGAAAAAGTGTGTGCGAGCAAGGAGGCCTATAAACCTGACTCAGTTACACCAGCACTGTCAGAGGAATGGGCCAAAATTCACCCAACTTAATGTGGGAAGCTTGTGGAAGGCTACCCGAAACGTTTGACCCAAGTTAAACAGTTTAAAGACAATGCTACCAAATACACTCAATTAATATGTAAACTTCAGACCTACAGGGAATGTGATGAAAGAAATAAAAGCTGAAATAAATCATTCTCTCTACTATTATTCTGGCATTTCACATTCTTAAAATAAAGTGGTGATCCTAACTGACCTAAAACAGGGAATTCTTTACTAGGATTAAATGTCAGGAATTGTGAAAAACTGAGTTTAAATGTATTTGGCTAAGGTGTATGGAAACTTCTGACTTCAACTGTATACTGAGATCGTGTGACAGATCATGTGACACTTAGATTGCACATAGGTGGACTTTATTTAACTAATTATGTGACTTCTGAAGGTAATTGGTTGCACCAGATCTTATTTAGGGGCTTCATAGCAAAGAGGGTGAATACATATGCACGCACCACTTTTCCAGTTTTTATCTTCTAAATTTCACTTCACCAATTTGGACCTTTTTGTGTATGTCCATTATATGAAATCCAAATAAAAATCAATTTAAATTACAGGTTGTAATGCAACAAAATAGGAAAAAAACGCCAAGGGGGTGAATACTTTTGCAAGGCACTGTATGTGGCAGGGTCTAGGAAATCACGGACTACAAAAATAAAAGCAGTTACGTCACAGACACCGACGTCACGTTTCCAGACAAACTAAACACCTTCTTTGCCCGCTTTGAGCATAATATAGTGCCATGGTCGTGGCTTGCTAACAAGGACTGTGCCCCCCCTCCCCTCCTTCTCCGTGGCCGACATGAGTAAAACATTTAAACATGTTAAAGGCACAGTCAACTTAGTGTATGTCAACTTCTGACCCACTGGAATTGTGATATAGGGAATTATAAGTGAAATAATCTGTCTGTAAACAATTGTTGGAAAAATTACTTGTGTCATGCACAAAGTAGATGTCCTAACCGACTTGCCAAAACTATACTTTGTTAACAAGACATTTGTGGAGTGGTTGAAAAATGAGTTTTCATGACTCCAACCTAAGTGTATGTAAACTTCCGACTTCAACTGTATATACACCTGTTTTGAAAGGCCCCAGAGTCTGCAACACCACTAAACAAGGGGCACCACCAAGCAAGCGGCACTATGAAGACCAAGGAGCTCTCCAAACAGGTCAGGGACAAAGTTGTGGAGAAGTACAGATCAGGGTTGGGTTATAAAAAAACATCTGAAACTTTGAACATCCCACGGAGCACCATTAAATCCATTATTAAAAAATGGGAAGAATATGGCACCACAACAAACCTGCCAAGAGAGGGCCATCCACCAAAACTCACGGACCAGGCAAGGAGGGCATTAATCAGAGAGGCAACAAAGAGACCAAAGATAACACTGAAGGAGCTGCAAAGCTCCACAGCAGAGATGGGAGTATCTGTCCATAGGACCACTTTAAACCATACACTCCACAGAGCTGGCCTTTATGGAAGAGTGGCCAGAAAATAGCCATTGCTTAAAGAAAAAAATAAGCAAACACGTTTGGTGTTCGCCAAAAGGCATGTGGGAGACTCCCCAAACATATGGAAGAAGGTACTCTGGTCAGATGAGACTAAAATTGAGCTTTTTGGCCATCAAGTAAACCCAACACCTCTCATCACCCCGAGAACACCATCCCCACAGTGAAGCATGGTGATGGCAGCATCATGGTGTGGGGATGTTTTTCAACGGCAGGGACTGGGAAACTGGTCAGAATTGAAGGAATGATGGATGGCGCTAAATACAGGGGAAATTCTTGAGGGAAACCTGTTTCAGTCTTTCAGAGATTTGAGACTGGGATGGAGGTTCACCTTCCAGCAGGACAATGACCCTAAGCATACTGCTAAAGCAACACTTGAGTGGTTTAACCCTTTCACGCGTGAGTTCCAAATATCTCTAACGGTCGCCCCAGCGTGAGTTTTTTTATGCACGTGATGTTCGAATGTTCTCTCCATTCCAGGATGTGATTGTTACATAAACAACAACACTGAATGCTCAGAGTGGGAGTGAGAGGTTACCGTGATTGACTGCCTAAACGCGCAATTTGTATCAATAAATCACTATCAGAAAATGTTTTGTGTGGTATTATTGATATATTTACTATTTTATTTACGTTTTTCAATTACCCGTGATAAATCATGCGTTCCGATTTTTGCATAAATTGTAAAGGGCGCATAGTATGTGGGTAAAATAATGTTTTGAAGGTTGTACTGATTATGATGAGCTAAGCTAATTCCAGCTATGTGTATGGAGCCATGTTTGTTGACATACAATGCATTCTGGGTTTCACTTGATCGTCTGTCGGACCAAAGATGCTATAACAAAATGAGGTGAGTAAGGGTTCACTCATTTTTTGAGAACTTCAGGAAGTGAATGTGGGATGTGAATGATGGTAGACCACACCCCTTCAACAACTCATCTTGTCTTCTCTTATTATCTTCGGTGTTTGTGAGGTTTTACTCAATTATTTTGATCAACGGTGAGCTCAACCGTGATGTGATTAATTTTACATAGTAATTGCTATTAGCTAATTCATAGTGTAGTTTATGTCAGCCGAGAGTTAGAAAATATGACCGCTTGTGTTGTGTCAATCTTTCCTCAGCGCTAGGACAAATGTAGCCTACATTTTTCCGGTTAGGATGATTGTGTTATGCTATAGATACTTCTGTGAATATCTGAACATTGCATCCAAAAATAAACTGCTCACATTCTGGACATAACTTTGTAAGGACTGTGTTTGTGTAAATAGTTTCTGATAAAAGTGTGGCCAGCTCAAATGTTGATTGTTGCGTCATTCGAAACCGGCCGTTCTAAATGAGCGTTCTAAATTAGTGTTCTAATCACACGGGGTGTGATCGTACGCTTCAGGGACCACTGTAGAACGATCACACCCCGTGTGATGGTACGTGTGAAAAGGTTAAGGGGAAACATTTAAAAGTCTTGGAATGGCCTAGTCAAAGCCCAGACCTCAATCCAATTGAGAATCTTTTTTTTATCACCTTTATTTAATCAGGTAGGCCAGTTGAGAACAAGTTCTCATTTACAACTGCGACCTGGCCAAGATAAAGCAAAGCAGTGCGACAAAAAACAACACAGTTACACAAAGGATAAACAAAAGTACAGTCAATAACACAATAGAAAAATCTATATACAGTGTGTGCAAATGGAGTAAAGAGGTAAGGCAATAAATAGGCCATAGTAGCGAAGTAATTACAATTTAGAAAATTAACACTGAAGAGATAGATGTGCAGATGATGATGTGCAAGTAGAAATACTGGAGCAAAAAAGTTAATAAAAACAATATGTGGATGAGGTAGTAGTTGGGTGGGCTATTTGCAGATGGGCTATGTACAGCTGCAGCTATTGGTAAGCTGCTCACATAGCTGATGCTTAAAGTTAGTTAGGGAGATATATATCTTCAACTTCAGCTATTTTTGCAATTAGTTTCAGTCATTGGCAGCAGAGAACTGGAAGGAAAGGCCGCCAAAGTGGGTGTTAGCTTTGGGGATGACCAGTGAAATATACCTGCTGGAGCCCGAGCTACAGGTGGGTGTTGTTATGGTGACCAGGGAGCTGAGATAAGGCGGAGCTTTACCTAGCAAAGACTTATAGATGACCTGGAGCCAGTGGGTCTGGCAACGAATATGTAGCGAGGGCCAGCCAACGAGAGCATACAGGTCGCAGTGGTGGGTGGTATATGGGGCTTTGGTTACAAAACGGATGGCACTGTGATAGACTGCATCCAGTTTAGTGAGTAGAGTGTTGGAGGCTATTTTGTAAATGACATCGCCGAAGTCAAGGATCGGTAGGATAATCAGTTTAACGAGGGTATGTTTGTCAGCATGTGTGAAGGAGGCTTTGTTGCGAAATAGGAAGCCGATTCTAGATTTCATTTTGGACTGGAGATGCTTAATGTGAGTCTGGAAGGAGAGTTTGCAGTCTAGCCAGACACCTAGGTATTTGTAGTTGTCCACATATTCTAAGTCAGAACCGTCCAGAGTAGTGATGCTAGTCGGGCGGGCGGGTTCGGGCAGCGATCGGTTGAAGAGCATGCATTTAATTTTACTAGCGTTTAAGAGCAGTTGGAGGCCACGGAAGGAGTGTTGTATGGCATTGAAGCTCTTGTATACAGAATGGTGTCGTCTGCGTAGAGGTGGATCAAGGAATCACCCGCAGCAAGAGCGACATCATTGATATATACAGAGAAAAGAGTTGGCCCGAGAATTGAACCCTGTGGTACCCCCATAGAGACTGCCAGAGTTCCAGACAACAGGCCGACCGATTTGACACACTGAACTCTATCTGAGAAGTAGTTGGTGAACCAGGCGAGGCAGTCATTTGAGAAACCAAGGCTGTTGAGTCTGCCGATAAGAATACGGTGATTGACAGAGTCGAAAGCCTTGACCAGGTCGATGAAGACGGCTGCACAGTCTTTTATCGATGGCAGTTATGATATTGTGTAGGACCTTGAGCGTGGCTGAGGTGCACCCGTGATCAGCTCAGAAACCGGATTGCACAGCGGAGAAGGTATGGTGGGATTCGAAATGGTCAGTAATCTGTTTGTTAACTTGGCTTTCGAAGACTTTAGAAAGGCAGGGCAGGATGGATATAGGTCTGTAACAGTTTGGGTTTAGCGTGTCTCCACCTTTGAAGAGGGGGATGACCGCAGCAGCTGTCCAATCTTTAGGAATCTCGGACGATACGAAAGAGAGGTTGAACATACTAGTAATAGGGGTTGCAACAATGGCGGCGGATAATTTTAGAATGAGAGGGTCCAGATTATCTAGCCCAGCTGATTTGTATTGGTCCAGGTTTTGCAGCTCTTTCAGAACATCTGCTATCTGGATTTGGGTGAAGGAGAAGCTGGGGAGGCTTGGGCAAGTAGCTGTGGGGGGTGTGGAGCTGTTGGTCGGGGTTGGGTTAGCCAGGAGGAAAGCATGGCCAGCCGTAGAGAAATGCTTATTGAAATTCTTGATTATCGTGGATTTATCGGTGGTGACAAGTGTTTCCTAGCCTCAGTGCAGTGGGCAGCTGGGAGGAGGTGCTCTTATTCTCGATGGACTTTATAGTGTGTGGAGGTATGACTTAAAGATTGCTGTACACCAGCGGAACCCATCCAACTTGAAGGAGCTGGAGCAGTTTTGCCTTGAAGAATGGGCAAAAATCCCAGTGTTTAGATGTGCCAAACTTATAGACATACCCCCAAAAACGATGGCTCCACAAAGTATTGACTTTTTTTTGGGGGGGGGGGGGTGAATAGTTAATAGTTATGCACGCTCAAGTTTTCAGTTTTTTTGTCTTATTTCTTGTTTGTTTTACAAAAAAATATATTTTACATCTTCAAAGTGGTAGGCATGTTGTGTAAATCAAATGATACAACTCCCCCCCAAATCAATTTTCATTCCAGGTTGTAAGGCAACAAAATAGTAAAAATGCCAAAGGGGTGAATACTTTCGCAAGCCACTGTACATCTCGTGTCTGAGCAGTTGAATTGCAACTCCACCTTGTCCCTGTACCGGCATTTCCCTTTGTTGATTGCCTTGCGAAGGGAATAACTGCACTGTTTATATTCAGCCATATTTCCAGACCTCTTTCCATGGTTAAATGCGGTGGATCGTGCTTTCAGTTTTGCGCAAATGCCGCCATCCATCCGCGGTTTCTGGTTAGGGTAGGTTTTAATAGTCACAGTGGGTACAACATCCCCAATGCACTTCTTTACAAACTCACTCACCGAGTCAGCATATAGGTTGATGTTGTTCTCTGAGGCTGACCGGAACATATTCCAGTCTGTGTGATCAAAATAATATTGAAGCGTTGCTTCTGATTGGTCATACCAGCTTTGAATGGTTCTCGTCACTGGTACATCCTGTTTAAGTTTCTGCCTATAAGACGGTACAAGAAAGATAGCGTCGTGGTCAGATTTGCCGAAGGGAGGTCGAGGGAGGGCTTTGTATGCATCACGGAAGTTAGAGTAGCTGTGGTCAAGAGTATTACCCTTGCGCTTCGTGCAATCAATATGCTGATAGAATTTAGGCAGCCTTTTTCTCAATTTTACTTTGTTAAAATCCCCAGCTACAATAAATACAGCCTCCTGATATATAGTTTCCAGTTTACATAGAGTCCAGTGAAGTTCCTTGACGGCCGTCTTGGTGTCTGCTTGAGGGGGAATGTACACAGCTGTGTCTATAACTAACATTCAATGAGCTTTCCATTTTCATTGTTTTTTTTGTTGCCTAAAAACCTTCAGGCCTACCAGAACTGCATTTCTGCCCAGCCAGGAAAGAGTGGCCAAAAGGGTGTTTAGCATCACCAGTGTCTCTGCAATTGTGGAGAGTGTATTCTCCGCTGCTGGCCTGCTCTTCATACACCATCGCACAAGCCTGAAGTCACAGACTGGTCAAACTCGTGTTTCTAAAAATGAATTCAAAGTAATTTTTCATATCATTTGTATTTAATTCTAAGTAACAATTACACAGCCTATATGCACAATTTATAGACTATAATGATTTAATACAATTAAATGTTTTTTTAAATGCTGAGCTCTTTATGTTCCTACCAGCCTATTGTGTCACACTCACAAATGTTTCACAATGTATTTCTTTGTAGGCTATAGTCTTGAAATAATTGAAATAATATAGCTTAAATAATATATTTTTGTTCCTTTTTAGGCTCCCTGTCTAGCTCCTGACCTATTTAGAGTGTTTATATGCTGTTTAATATGACATGTAGCCTATTTGAAATTATGTGCGCTTCTTACATTCACCTTTCATGTTCATAGTCAATACTTTTCATTCAAATCCATATGGTTTGGTTTCAATACTTCCAAACCAAATGGTGTGTCCAGAAAGTCACACAAATCAATGGCTGTTGGTTAAATTGTGATTTTAATGAATGGAGCGAATTTGGAGCGGCCGTTTTTTTCCTGTGAGCGTGGACCTGTTTTTAGCTGACGGCCCATGTACACCAGCACAAGATGCTGCTTCCCATTCATTTCAATGGAAGGAGAGTGGTGAGAAGCGAAGAGGGCGGGAGACCTTTGGGTGGTGCGAAGGTGGCGTGGGAGGCGGTGAAAAATATGAACTTTTCCCAACTTTATGCAAATCACCAGCAGCGACTGCTGGGCGATGACCAATCATATCGAGAGATTCCCATGATGAATTTGACACTATGCGACCCAAGGCTGGAGACTTTCTTCAGCAAAGATGGCTGACAAAAATACTAGGATTGAAGCAAATGTAAGTCATTATAATGTCATAACGAATCATCCAAAAAAATGTACAGTTGACAGGAATAGCTAACGTAGAGACAAACAATTCTGCATATTTTTTTGTCATAAAGTTAATTTACGAAAATCGCGATTTAATAAGCTAGCTGACTAACTAAAATTAGCCAGCTAGCTGGCTAGCTTTACGGGTGTTGTGACATGAGTATGACATTGTAATTCTGGTTGTTTAATGTTTTAGGGGCTCCTGAAACAACCAGCAAACCAGGCTGTTGTCTTGTGAAACAGTGGATGTAAAGAATATAGCTAGCTAAAGCATTTACTGCAAATTGAATGTACAATTGTGTAAGCTTGCCTTGCTGATATTTGCCATGCGATGCAGATGAAATAACGTAGCTAGCTAACTATTTTCTTGCTTACTGTGCAGTGGAGGATAAAAATACCTGTTTTCCAAAATACCGTTTGGAAAACATATTAGTTCAGAACCTAGCTATGAAGTTGGGCAATCATAGCCAGTTGTATCAACTTCAAAACAGTCTGAATGACATTAATGATCGCTCAACTACCCTCACATGCTCTGCACTGACCAAAGCACCCACTGATGGGACCCACTGATCCTTATTGTCTTTGTATTGTATTGTATTGTTGTTGTTTTAATGATAATACAAATAAAAATAATAACATTACATAGTTAATCCAGAGATTATTACCTTTGCCTCGATTCAGCAGTCTCGTCCAGATTATCATGGTTATCATGGTTATAATATTATTATAGATTATCTCGCGTCTTGTGACGGCCGGCCGCCCAACAACCTGCCCACTTGACCCTATCCCCTCCTCTCTTCTCCAGACCATTTCCGGAGACCTTCTCCCCTACCTCACCTCGCTCATCAACTCATCCTTGACCGCTGGCTACGTCCCTTCCGTCTTCAAGAGAGCGAGAGTTGCACCCCTTCTGAAAAAACCTACACTCGATCCCTCCGATGTCAACAACTACAGACCAGTATCCCTTCTTTCTTTTCTCTCCAAAACTCTTGAACGTGCCGTCCTTGGCCAGCTCTCCTGCTATCTCTCTCAGAATGACCTTCTTGATCCTAATCAGTCAGGTTTCAAGACTGGGCATTCAACTGAGACTGCTCTTCTCTGTGTCACGGAGGCTCTCCGCACTGCTAAAGCTAACTCTCTCTCCTCTCCTCTCATCCTTCTAGACCTATCTGCTGCCTTTGATACTGTGAACCATCAGATCCTCCTCTCCACCCTCTCCGAGTTGGGCATCTCCGGCGCGGCCCACGCTTGGATTGCGTCCTACCTGACAGGTCGCTCCTACCAGGTGATGTGGCGAGAATCTGTCTCCGCACCACGCGCTCTCACCACTGGTGTCCCCCAGGGCTCTGTTCTAGGCCCTCTCCTATTCTCGCTATACACCAAGTCACTTGGCTCTGTCATATCCTCACATGGTCGTCTCTCCTATCATTGCTATGCAGACGACACACAATTAATCTTCTCCTTTCCCCCTTCTGATAACCAGGCGGCGAATCGCATCTCTGCATGTCTGGCAGACATATCAGTGTGGATGACGGATCACCACCTCAAGCTGAACCTCGGCAATACGGAGCTGCTCTTCCTCCCGGGGAAGGACTGCCCGTTCCATGATCTCGCCATCACGGTTGACAACTCCCTTGTGTCCTCCTCCCAGAGTGCTAAGAACCTTGGCATGATCCTGGACAACACCCTGTCGTTCTCCACTAACATCAAGGCGGTGACCCGATCCTGTATGTTCATGCTCTACAACATTCGCAGAGTACGACCCTGCCTCACGCAGGAAGCGGCGCAGGTCCTAATCCAGGCACTTGTCATCTCCCGTCTGGATTACTGCAACTCGCTGTTGGCTGGGCTCCCTGCCTGTGCCATTAAACCCCTACAACTCATCCAGAACGCCGCAGCCCGTCTGGTGTTCAACCTTTCCAAGTTCTCTCACGTCAACCCGCTCCTCCGCTCTCTCCACTGGCTTCCAGTTGAAGCTCGCATCCGCTACAAGACCATGGTGCTTGCCTACGGAGCTGTGAGGGGAACGGCACCTCCGTACCTTCAGGCTCTGATCAGGCCCTACACCCAAACAAGGGCACTGCGTTCATCCACCTCTGGCCTGCTCGCCTCCCTACCTCTGAGGAAGCACAGTTCCCGCTCAGCCCAGTCAAAACTGTTCACTGCTCTGGCACCCCAATGGTGGAACAAGCTCCCTCACGACGCCAGGACAGCGGAGTCAATCACCACCTTCCGGAGACACCTGAAACCCCACCTCTTTAAGGAATACCTGGGATAGGATAAAGTAATCCTTCTAACCCCCCCCCCCCCTTAAAAGATTTAGATGCACTATTGTAAAGTGGTTGTTCCACTGGATATCATAAGGTGAATGCACCAATTTGTAAGTCGCTCTGGATAAGAGCGTCTGCTAAATGACTTAAATGTAAATGTAAATGTCATGGCCCTGGTGAGTGATGTGAAGCTTGAGAGGCATTTGTAGTTTTGTATGATAGAAAGCAAGTATGAGGGTTTGCGTTCAGGCTAGGATGAAAGGCGGCAGGTGCTTGGGAGAGAAAAAAATATCTGAAGAATTCAAAAAGTACTCACTCTAAACCATGAAAAGGGTTAGCCCAAGGAGGCCGAGATGCAAAAATAATATAAAGTATAAAAAATAAAAAAGGAACGGAGCATATGTTTTGGCCTTATGCCTTCATCACTGCTGTCATGAGGCGAAACATATGCTCTGTTCCTTTTTTATTTTTTCTATAGCATCTTTCACTTTTTTGTATTATTTCGAGCATGGATTAAATTAATTATATAATTTTTGTACCTCAGCCACCTTGGGTTATTCCTTTTCATGGTTTTGAGTGCGAGTACTTTTGAACTCTGTAGTTCTGTATGATAGTCACATTAGCAGCTAATGAGCGTTTAATTTGGGGGGGGGGGGGTAATTACAGGCGATTATATATTGATCAAAGTTATCTTGACCGAGAAAGATTTACACAGTTATCAAAACGTCACGTGGTAAGCCTATACAAAACACAGCCCTTATTTTAAGGGTTTCTACACTGAACAAAAATATAAATGCAACATGAAACAATTTCAAAGATTTTACTGAGTTACAATAAGAAAATCAGTCTATTGAAAAAATATATTAGGCCCTAATGTATGGATTTCACATGACTAGGCAAGGGCGCAGCCCTGGGTGGGCCTGGGAGGACATAGGCCCACCTACTTGGGAGCCAGGCCCAGCCAATCAGAATGAGTTTTCCCCCACAAAAGGGCTTTATTACGGACAGAAATACTCAGTTTCATCAGCTGTCCGGGTGTCTGGATTCAGACGATCCCGCAGGTGAAGAAGCCGGATGTGGAGATCCTGGGCTTGGGTGGTTATACGTGGTGAGGCTGGTTGGACGTACTGCCAAATTATCTAAAACGACGTTGGAGGTGGCTTATGATAGAGAAATGAAAATTAAATTAAACAGCTCTGGTGGACATTCTAGCAGTTAGTATGTCAAGTGTACGCTCCCTCAAAACTTGAGACATCTGTGGCATTGTGTTGTGTGACAAAACTGTACATTTTAGAGTGGCCTTTTATTCTCCCCAGCAGAAGGTGCACCTGTGTAATGATCATGCTGTTTAATCAGCTTCATGATATGCCACATCTGTCAGATGGATGGATTATCTTGGCAAAGGAGAAATGCTCACTAACAGGGATGCAAACAAATTTATGCAAAACATTTGAGGTGAAATATGCTTTTTGTGCATAAGGAACATTTCTGGGATTTTTTTTATTTCAGCTCTTGAAACATGGCAACAACACTATTCGTGTTGCATTTATACACTGCTCAAAAAAATAAAGGGAACACTTAAACAACACAATGTAACTCCAAGTCAATCACACTTCTGTGAAATCAAACTGTCCACTTAGGAAGCAACACTGATTTACAATACATTTCACATGCTGTTGTGCAAATGGAATAGACAACAGGTGGAAATTATAGGCAATTAGCAAGACACCCCCAATAAAGGAGTGGTTCTGCAGGTGGTGACCACAGACCACTTCTCAGTTCCTATGCTTCCTGGCTGATGTTTTGGTCACTTTTGAATGCTGGCGATGCTTTCACTCTAGTGGTAGCATGAGACGGAGTCTACAACCCACACAAGTGGCTCAGGTAGTGCAGCTCATCCAGGATGGCACATCAATGCGAGCTGTGGCAAGAAGGTTTGCTGTGTCTGTCAGCGTAGTGTCCAGAGCATGGAGGCGCTACCAGGAGACAGGCCAGTACATCAGGAGACGTGGAGGAGTCCGTAGGAGGGCAACAACCCAGCAGCAGGACCGCTACCTCCGCCTTTGTGCAAGGAGGAGCAGGAGAAGCACTGCCAGAGCCCTGCAAAATGACCTCCAGCAGGCCACAAATGTGCATGTGTCTGCTCAAACGGTCAGAAACAGACTCCATGAGGGTGGTATGAGGGCCCGACGTCCACAGGTGGGGGTTTGGCATTTGCCAGAGAACACCAAGATTGGCAAATTCGCCACTGTCGCCCTGTGCTCTTCACAGATGAAAGCAGGTTCACACTGAGCACGTGACAGACGTGACAGAGTCTGTCGACGCCGTGGAGAACGTTCTGCTGCCTGCAACATCCTCCAGCATGACCGGTTTGGTGGTGGGTCAGTCATGGTGTGGGGTGGCATTTCTTTGGGGGGCCGCACAGCCCTCCATGTGCTCGCCAGAGGTAGCCTGACTGCCATTAGGTACCGAGATGAGATCCTCAGATCCCTTGTGAGACCATATGCTGGTGCGGTTGGCCCTGGGTTCCTCCTAATGCAAGACAATGCTAGACCTCATGTGGCTGGAGTGTGTCAGCAGTTCCTGCAAGAGGAAGGCATTGATGCTATGGACTGGCCCGCCCATTCCCCAGACCTGAATCCAATTGAGCACATCTGGGACATCATGTCTCGCTCCATCCACCAACGCCACGTTGCACCACAGACTGTCCAGGAGTTGGCGGATGCTTTAGTCCAGGTCTGGGAGGAGATCCCTCAGGAGACCATCCGCCACCTCATCAGGAGCATGCCCAGGCGTTGAAGGGAGGTCATACAGGCACGTGGAGGCCACACACACTACTGAGCCTCATTTTGACTTGTTTTAAGGACATTACATCAAAGTTGGATCAGCCTGTAGTGTGGTTTCCACTTTAATTTTGAGTGTGACTCCAAATCCAGACCTCCATGGGTTGATAAATTGGATTTCCATTGATTATTTTTGTGTGATTTTGTTGTCAGCACATTCAACTATGTAAAGAAAAAAGTATTTAATAAGATGATTTATTTCATTCAGATCTAAGATGTGTTGTTTAAGTGTTCCCTTTATTTTTTTGAGCAGTATATTTCTGTTCAGTATAAAATCCCCTATGGGAAAACATTTCAACCATTTTCCTGTTTGACCGCAAAATTTTATGGGTCTTATGACTCATACTGTGGTACTCTATTGAGTCTTCACATAGGAATGATTGGTGTCACGTGACCGATGGCTTTGTCCATTCATAGATACAGTCATTGGTCTGGTGTGTGTAGAAGGATGTGAGTGCTTGTGAAGAATTAATATTGCCGGATTGGGTGTGAAGCTAGCTAGCTGTGAGTTCTTTGGTTTTGTTTTTGTAGCTAGCTAACGTTTATGGTGAGAACTGAGAAGCTATCTACAACAGCAGATTGTTACGTTCCCCAGTTTCTGTGTTGTGGTTTGTATATTTTCATGTGGGTATTTCAGGAAATGGCTTCCTGAAGTTCTCCAAGCAACTGATTGGTCGGCCCCATTGCTGATTGGAGAGCTGACCCCGCCCCCTCGTCAGGACGCAGCTGTCTCCAATTACCAACCCCACCTTAAGCTATATAAGCCAGTGTTTTGTTGCTCAGAGAGAGAGATGATTGCTGAGAGAGGAGGCTAATGGCTGAGGGTTATAGCATGTTGGCTGTTACTAAGAATTTTGCTTTGTACTGTGTTCGTTTTGCTGAGGGAGCTGATTGGTTGTCTGTGTCAATAGGATGCAGTGTTTTGATTATTGAACATTTGTGTTGTTCTGTTTCATTTGTTCCCAGAGGGGAGGGGAAGGCACCTAGGGAGTGCTTAGGCAAGAGGCCTGCAGGCATACATTACCCGTAGTAGTTTATTATCTATGCACACTAGGAAAGACCTGGATGGACCATCCGCTGTATTTTGGTTAGTGCACCAGGTGGTGCTAGTTAAGTAGTGGGTAGGTAGGTAAGAGAGGGGGCTTTAATATTTACTTTCTTTGCTTTGGTTCCGTGCAGCCCCTTTTCCCCCAAACTTACCGTGCGAAGGAATAAATTCCCTGTAAATGGTATTCTCTGCCTTTTTGTCATCCTTACTCACACCTACAGTCCATACCTCTTTCACACCGCGGAGAGTTGAGTTGTAGCAGGGTGTTGCGTTCCCTCTTACTAGAGGCGTGCGTAACACAGATTAAGACGGGTAAGTAGTATGTTAGGCCAGAACTCAAGATATGACTGTCAACAGTTTTGTCTTTTGACCTGCACATTTCTCCCATAGACATTAAAACCAGTAGATAGCGCTAGCATCATCCACGTATTCATATGGAAAACTCCCGATGGCGCATGAACCCGGAAGAATTTGAAGAGTGCCATATTGCTGAACGGGGCTGAATGACACCAAAAAAATCGCTAAGGATCACGGTGAAAGTGGCCATAACTAGCAAAGGATCATGGTCAATGTTGTCGTTATCATCCTGCCTGAGAGAGTCAACAGGGAGCAGCCTCATAGGCCCATGATTGGTCTGTGTCTGTACGTGGTCCTGTGTGACTACATATGTAGTAGTCAGAATGGATCACTATTTAATTAAATAGCTCGAGTTGTAGCGAACTTTAAATTAATTCACCATGGGCATCGTACTTGATCATAAAGTTTAGAGCCAAAAACGCTGTCTACAATTTTATGTAATTTACATAGGCTTTCTAGGGCAGAACAGGGCTTTTTCCACCGCTAGATTGCTATGCATTAGCCGACCAGCAGAGCTGAGGAGTCCCTAAGTGAATGCCTAGGCTTTACTCAGTGGGTAAACAACAATGTATTGTGGTGCATAGATTCGGATCCTGATCTATCACATTCTCAAGCTCTGCACAGTAATCAGAGCAGGATGGGCTCTGCTCTGAGTGTCAGACTTGTGCTTCTGCGCAGGTTCTGTCCATGGTGCTGAATGTGGTGGGTCCCTCTGTAAAACTATACCCCTCTGTTTACTGGGATCCTACACATAACATCGAGGTATAGAGTGAAATCTTCCCAAAATATGAATCTACGGTCAGTTGCTTTTTAGGTCAGGAAAGGTGAAAGGTCAAATCCATATCTGCTCCTATGGTCAACTGCCTGGAGTATCTACCTCAGCTAGATCAACATGATTGAATGTGCTGGCCTATTTTTCCTTCCTTGCAGCTCTACTTATGTATTTGTTCTGTGTCAGCTCCATCACAGGAGTGTCAAACTCATTCCATGGAGGGCCGGCGAGTGTTTGCTGTTTTTATTTCCATTCAATTTGTGTCCAATCCAATTAAGAAATAAACATGACTTTCTTGCTAATCAGTGACCTTAATTTATCAATTAAATACAAGGGAGGAGTGAAAACCTGCAGACACTCGGCCCTCCATGGAATGAGTTTGACACTTGTCTTGAAAGGGGGACTGAACTTCCTGATTTAGCCTTGTTTTTTCAGCTTGGTCGTTAAGAAATGCAGCAGCCATGACTGAAGCCAAACGAGAGTTGTCTTTGGGGGGTGGTTTAATGTGGGTGTCCACACGGGAACAGGGGTGTCCCTTACAAAAATGAATTTGTTGCGGCAAACTTCCCGCCAACTAAATAGTGTGGGAAATAGTTGGCCCGAGTTTTTCTTTCTGGAAAACAATTCTATCAAGATTGTGTTTGAATCTGTGGCAACATTTATTGCCACCAGTGGAAAACAGTTTAACATAAGCCGTTTCTGATGAACACATAAGTTCCAAGACTAGTAACTGTTGAAATCTGTTGGAAAATGGAAACCAAACTATATACGCTAGCTAATGTTAGGTATCATATTTTTGCATAGTTAATATCATAGGTAGCTAACTATTGACTTGCCTAAACATTTATATTTTTAAGTGAATACGTTGCTGTATTTTAATACCAATATGCATGTCAATATGTTAATGTCACAGTGCAGCAGCATGTTAGCTAGCACAACAGCTAAGGTAGCTAGCAACAATATGAGTTGATTTGACATCAAAGCAAAACTTAACTTTTGCAGATGGGTACTATACCCTTTTCCCTACCCGTGGTGTTGGAAGAGGTTGTATTGGGAGGAGGATGCATCAACACCCTGGAGATATGTTTGTGGTGCACTCACTCATAACACTTTCTTTTAGTAACGAATGAGTGTAATGTCTTCATGATTGATAATGTATGAAAATACATGTTTTATTCTCATAAATGTAGCCCATACATTCATTCTTTGTAACAATTAGATCTTTCATTGCTTTAAACTAGCAAATAGCTCATCTTGATCATGTGTTGTTCCTTCTCTCTTTCTAGAACCAATCAGTTACAAGGCAAAAATACAGATTGAAGCTTTCAATTAAACTGAGTGAGGACAGCGAAATATGTATACATCAGACCAGTCAAGGCTTCTTCCATGCATGGGTTTGAGATGTAAGTTACATGCTAAAAAATGCTGGGTTGTTTGGATGACCCAATTGCTGGGTGGTTTTCTATAAAAACAGCAAGATTGGGTTGCTGGTGCTGGGTTATTAAGGTTGGGTTATGGATATTTGACCCAGCCAGGGGGTTAATTCCCCCGCCACCAGCCCGTGAAGTCCTCCAGAATGTGAGCAAATGGCGAGACATGGCAACTTGCAAGACTTTTAGTGCGACTGAGTGGAAAACGGCTAACGTTATTTCGACAGACTAAGGGTGTTTTGGCTGACAGAAAACCGTGAAAATGGTAAGTAACAAACATTCCGAATTATGAATTTGATGGTCATTCAGGTTAAATATGTTGGTTGTCCTATCATCATTTGGTAGCTAGCTAACGTTAGCTTAAGCGTTAACTAACGACCATAAGCTAGCTAGCCATTTTCTGTACTAATGTTCGCGACACTAGCTTACTGAAGTGTTGTTGCGGAATACAGCACAGCTAAATGTATGTTTTTTTGTCAACGTTTAGTTAGCTAGTTAACTTGGTCAGTGTCTAACGGTAGCTGGCTAAAGTTATCTAACTAGTTAGCTGCAGTACCTTAGCTACCTAAGTTTGACACTTCTTCTGGACTGTCTTAGACACTGTTTCACTCGTTAGCTAACATTAGTTAAGTTACCATATCTAGATTTTACTTCTTAATCAAGGTTAATTTAATCAAGCTATTTGGCAAGTTGATCTCATGCTTGCATGGTGATTGAGTGAGTTACTGTCCTGGTTTTCAATGGTTTCTGACAGTGGCAGCTTTAGTCAGATGTGTGAGGTTGAGGATGGATGCAAATTCTGTAAGCTAGCTGACGTTAGAGTTTACCGTATGTTTGATGTAGTCAACTTAGTATATCTAGCTAACTATGTTTCTAACATTAATTAATTTCTGTAATGAAATAAAGGTCAAGGCCAATGGACAGCTTTGAAAAGGATATGATGAATGAGTGGAACCTGGCCTCTTTGATTCCAAAGTTTGAGGGTAAGTAAAACTAAGAAATTCATTTTTGAGAGTGGGGACAGAACTTTGGGGGGGAAACACTGATTTTCATTGACCCTGTGTTAAACAGAATCTAAGTCTTCCACATAGTACTATTGGTTATCAATGACAATCTTAATAGAAACCTGAAGGACTTAACTTCACCAGAGCATCTTAGAACCATGCAGCATCTTTGGGACTAGATACTGTACATTACATGCACAGCTACCATAGATAGTCTGGCCTTCATTTTACCACACTTGCTTTATTACAGATATTCTGTCACAGTGACCAACCTGACATACAACACACACATCACAGGCTGGGAGCAGCTCATCGGCACTTAGGGGTAAAGTGCCTTGCTCAAGGGCACAACAGCAGTATGTAGTATACAGAGATATTGTAGCTGGTAACCCTCTGACTGCCGGATCACTTGCTGCAGATCTCCCTGCAGGAAGCTAGGGGTTCGAACCGATAACTCGCCAGAATCAACCTGCCTTTCTGGAATCGGCCTGCCTTACAGTTTTTTTTCTCCTCAATTTCATGGTATCCAATTGGTAGTTAGTCCTGTCTCATCGCTGCAACTCTAGTAAGGACTCGGGAGAGGCGAAGGTCGAGAGCCGAGCATCCTCTGAAACACAACCCAGCCAAGCAGCACTGTTTTTTGACACAATGCCTGCTTAACCCATAAGCCAGCTGCACCAATGTGTCGGAGGAAACACCGTACATCTGGCGACCGTGTCAGCGTGCATTGCGCCCGGCACAGGAGTCGCTAGAGCGCGATGGGACAAGAACATCTCTGCCGGCCAAACCCTCATGGGTCTTCCGGTCGCGGCCGGCTGCGACAGAACCTGGACTCGAACCATTTGACCTGGCTTATCAATCCTTCCCCCCTCAAAGTATGTAATTTAGAAATCTTGGTGAAACTATCCCTTAAAGTCTCCCCTCTAGCGGTTAAGCCTAGCGGTTAAGAGTGTTGGGCCAGTAACTGAAATCTGCCATTCTGCCCATGAGCAAGGCAGTTAAACCCAACAACTGCTCCCCAGGAGCCGAAGACGTGGATGTCATTAAGGCAGCCCCATGCACCTCTGATACATAGGACTGTGGACACACCAATCGACACACGAAGCTTGAGTAGTAGCTAGGTCTTGCCAGATGTATGTTGAAATATTTATTGTGTATTTTGAAAACTGATTGGGGCAGCCCAGATGACATCTGGCCGGCAAATCAAGTTGCGGAGTACATGAAGGAGATTGCGATCCAGAGGGCACATTGGACAAGACAGAATGGGGCCAAGACAGTCGAGATAGTCAGAGTATCCGTGTCTGCTGGTTACTCCAGGCATGGTGGATAATTATTTTTATAAAAACATAAGACTTGAATTTGATTCTGTTTGCTAGCCTGGCTGACTCACCACTCAGGGAGAGTTGTAACCACACTGGACTGTAAAGGAGGCTGTTTATTAATGCAATATTCACTCATAAATTGTGCAACAGGGTTTGATTGGTTCTCTCAAATTAGAAAAAAATTGAGTTGAGATTTTTTGGATTTGAAAATCCAACTTTTGTAATAGTGGGCGGCGCTTGGGGTCTGTGTGTGGCAGTGCGTGTGCAGGGGCGATTTTAGCATGTAAATCTTGGCGGGGCAAACTCCCCCCGAAAATGTTAGATGTATGCCAGCAAAGCCACTACACAACACTAAACAATACATTAATTGCACTACAACGGTGCCTACAAACTGTTATGCCTAACATAAAGCTGTCCCAACAACAGAGCTTTCTTTTCAGCACCATGGAGTGAATCCTTACAACCGCTACACCTGGCTATCAGCAGAGCCTTGTCTGGGAGCAAAACAGTTAATTCAGCCTCATTTACTGCCTTTTTAAAAAAACATAGCTGATGTGGCTGACTTGCTTAAACAAATGTGGTTAATACTGACAATTGAGATGTACAAATTATGGCATGAGGAAACAATGAGCGGATAAGAGGCAATCCGTAATTTCGATAAAGACATTAATGAGTGAGCTAGGATGGACGTAGTCAATATAATATTTGTTCAGCACTTTTGAAATGTACAGCGACAGAATTCAGAACATGGGCCGTTCTTACAGTATTCTCCCTGTACACCAAGTCAGAACTGTAGGATAAATAAAGGCAGCATACAGTGCATTTGGAAAGTATTCAGACCCCTTGACTTTATCCACATTTTGTTACATTGAAGACAAATTTTAAAATTGATTAAATTGTTTTTATTCCTCATCAATGTACACACAGTACCCCATAATGACAACGCAAAAACAGGTTTTTAGAATTTTTGCAAATGTATTAAAAATAAAAAAACGGAAATATCATATTTACATAAGTATTCAGACCCTTTTCTCAGTACTTTGTTGAAGCACCTTTTGGCAGCAATTACAGCCTCGAGTCGTCTTGTGTATGATTTGACAAGCTTGGCACACCTGTATTTGAGGAGTTTCTCCCATTTTTCTCTGGGGATCCTCTCAAGCTCTGTCAAGTTGGATGGGGAGCGTCGTTGCACAGCTATTTGCAGGTCTCTCCAGAGATGTTTGATTGGGTTCAAGTCCGGGCTCTGGCTGGGCTACTCAAGGACATTCAAAGACTTGTCCTGAAGCCACCACTGCGTTGTTGGCTGTGTGCTTAGGGTCATTGTCCTGTTGGAAGGTGAACCTTTGCCCCAGTCTGAGGTCGTGAGCACTCTGGAGCAGGTTTTCAACAAGGATCTCTCTGTACTTTGCTCCATTCATCTTTCCCTCGATCCTGACTAGTCTCCCAGTCCCTGCCATTGAAAAACATTCCCACAGCATGATGCTGCCACCACTATGTTTCCCCGTAGGGATGGTGCCAGGTTTCATCCAGACGTGACGCTTGGCATTCAGGCCAAAGAGTTCAATCTTAGTTTTCATTTTTTTAAATTCTGGTTAGGCTATATTGATTTCTGACTCCCTCTTTAGTCATCGCAGTGCTTAAAGCATCAGACAAGCTCAGTAGCATACATATATTTGATTTTATTAAAATATATGGAAAAATATATGTTTAAACATTTCTACCAATCGATTGGTCGAAAGAACAGATGACTCTCGGTCGACCAAGATTTTTGGGGGGGCCAGGGGCAGCCCTATTATCGACGCATTGTGCCGAAAACATCAGAGACATTCTAGACTGAGGTCAGCCACACTAATGATTAACTGCAATGGAAAATGAATTGTCTGCTTTACTACAGATTGCTCAGGACCATTTTAAACCCGGACTGCTCGGAGATACTCTGAAAACTGGTTCGTGGTCTTCAAGGGCAAAAAAACCTTTGCTTCGCCAGCCGAGAGAAGCAGCCCCAAGATCTTCTCTTCGAAGTGCAGGTATAGTTTGAAATGGCCCTGCTGGTGGTGCTTCAGATGCTCACATTTTTAGCCTGAAACAATCAAGTTATTCACAAAACATTCTTCTCTCCAGATACACAAGGTGACATTGTTTTAAGACTTCTGCCAGTGGTCCTCCCAACACCAGTCTACAAGATTGGCAGGAAGACATTCTGACCCAGCTTCGAAGAGACCAAAAAGTCCTTAATTGACTTGCAGCCTGTAAGTTTAAATAGTGGATAGGCATAGGGAGATTGAGTAGATGATAGCATTTGTAAATCTTGAATGAAAGGAACAGCGTTCCAAAATCTGTTATGCATAACTGCACTCTCCAAGACGTTGTGTAAATGAATCTATCAGCCCCAAATGAATGGAAGATGTAGGCATCAAACAATTATTATTTTTATTGATGTGTAAATGGCTATACAGTATAAAAAATAAATTGTGTGTGATGGCCTCCATCCTTTGCACAAGTCCTCATATTCTAAAATGTAATGATTTATATCTAACAGGTTGAGACTAACATGGTTGAGCACATGTGCTAGTCGGAGGTGACCAGACCCTACCCATTTGTATTGGCTCACAGGTGTTTAGTCGTTAGTGGACAGGCATTGGAGCAAGGTACATTGTTTGGGGCACTGGATGTGTGCTTCAAATCCTATTATGTGTTTGATATCAACTTTCCCAGACTGTGTGCCCCAGCATGGTAATTCCTACAGACCACAGCTGCCAGGAACAGAATCCCCCTCAGTAAGACTGTTGCGAGCATGTCTTTTTTCCACTGAACAATAGTGGATAAGTATCTACTCTTGTATATAGTGTGAGAAGTGACAGGAGAAAGCACGTGTTTGTGTTCTTGTGAATTAATAGATTAATGTATATATGAGCCATGAGTGTCTTTCTGATTCAGAGGGTTTGGGTTAAATGCAGAAGACACATTTCAGTTGAACGCATTCAGTTGTGCAACTAACTAGGTATGCCCTTTCCCCTTCATATTCCAATGCTAATATGCTCTTAAGAGCATTATTTATAGCTCTGTTAAATTGACTTTTTGTTTGTTTTAATGCATTTTTCCCTACTGTACGGTATGTGCTTGTTTGCCTTTAGTTCAACTACCGTTGCACAAATCTTCATATATTTGTATGACTAATATATAATGACTTTTTTTTGTTCAAGCTGGGCTGAAGTGCATTCTGGTACTTTCATTCTATCACAACAATGTGTTTAAAATGTACATTTTACATTTTGATTATTATGAAAAGTGCTTTATGAATGAAATACTATTAAGTAATGAGTCACTAGTCCATGTCCTTAGTGGTGACCTTCAAACGTAATATTTTACACTTGTAAAAGTGTTTTGACTCGACTCAAACGTAGACCATTATTGTATGGCAAAACAGCTTAGCTGTGTTCGAATACTTATACTAACCACACCAACCGCACTATTTGTAAAGTAATTTGAGTATGTAGTCTGCTTATAGGTCATAGTATAGATATAGTTAGTATGCCAAATTTTCCCGGATGTCGTATTAAATTTGCCAAAATACGAAGTATACAAGCAGGTGCTTTTTGGGCCCATAATACAGTTCTTCAGAAAATGGGCGTGGTTTTCAGATTTGAAGAAAATGGCAGAAAATAAGCAGCCGAAGTCCAACGAGAGCGGATACAAATTCATTGCTTTAGTAGTTATGACAAATGTTAAGAACATTTTGAGCAATGTAATAAAGTAATGACTTTTCAAATAAGTTACGTTACACGTTATGTTGGGTGACAATTGATTAGCTACGCTATCCTTATGAAACGCATAGCATATCATTACAGCAGTATGTACCGGTATGTTAGCTAACATTAGCTACATCACGTTAGTTTACTACTAATACATCGAACTTGCCAGGCAGTATAACTATATAACTACCTAACATTTATTGACTTGATTATTCACGTCATTCTTAGCTTAGTATAGTCGTTATGCGTTCTCAATGGACATTGTTAATTCTGTCTACTCTGATTTCAGAGCACTCTTGTCTGAGTGTGGCAGAGCGCAGAATAACAGATAAATGTACAAATGCTCAACACCCGTTGAATATGGCCGGTGTCAGTAAACGTCAGCCAAAAAAACGTAATTAAATGGTTGCCAGCAGCACAGTTAATCACCAATTTTCTGGATAACATGAAAACAGCCTAACCAGCTCTGGAAGGGCGAGTAAAATGGTCAGTGGCGTGTGCACATCAGTCCAGTGTTTAATTGCTAAATTGTAATTACTTCGCCACTACGGCCTATTTATTGCCTTACCTCCCTAATCTTACCTCATTTGCACACATATTGTATATAGAATTTTATATTGTGTTGACTGTTCGTTTGTTAATTCCATGGGTAACTCTGTGTTTGTGTTGCACTGCTTTGCTTTATCTTGGCCAGGTCACAGTTGTAAATGAGAACTTGTTCTCAACTGGCCTACTTGGTAAAGGTGAAATAAAAAAGTGTTCTCTCATTTGTGTCTGGGAGTAGCTGGCAAGCTAGCCAACGTTCGCCAGTTAGCTTGGGCGCTTAACTGCCGTTCTGAGCTCAGAACCCTCAGATCAACACCCTACTCTGAACGCTCCGGACACGAAACGCTCTGAATTTACAAACGGACAATCTGACAACGCTCTGGATTTACAAACGCCCAGAGTGCACACTGGCACTCCAGATTGAATTTACGAACACACCCCAAATCGTAAAATGTCTAGCTAGTCATTTGTCATGCTAGCAAGAGCATCAACTTCTGGTAGACAGGTGAAGCGCTAGTACGTTCAACTGAAAGGATAGTTGGTTTACACTATACTAAAATGAACTAATAGTGTAGTATATACTCATTAAGTGTGTAGTATTTAGTATGGGTATTCGAACACAGCTCGCGTGTGTGTTTGCGCTGTCACCTAAAATAGCTGAAGTGTGTCAGTGAATGTGCTAATCTATTGATTAGCTGTGGCACTGTCTGATAGACAGATCTGTGTTAATACTACTTAAGACAGACTGTCACACGCATGCTTTGTTTTTCTCAGATTGCAATCTGTGTGCACATCAAGTTCAGCTGAGGCTTTAGTCTGATTGAACTGTTTGGTTTATGAAATATAATTCAATTTTAACATAGTCCTATCTTATGAAATCGTATTTTATGAAATAACACATATTTAGACAATAGGGCTTTGTTTCAATTTGCTATTTTAAAAAGTATATTCTTCTAAATTGGATGTGATGTTTGTTCTGAAATACAAATTATTTGACATTCAACATTGTATCTTGACTGTCAGAAAAGGAGGGGGTGGGATGGTAGAGAAGGCACAAATATACAGTGCCTTTGGAAAGTATTCAGACCCATTGACTTTTTCGACATTTTGTTACTTTACAGGGTTATTCTAAAATCGATTAAAAAAAAAAAAAAAAAAAAGAATCTTCAGCAATCTACACACAATACCACACAATGAGAAACCGAGAACAGGTATGTAGAAATAAAACACTGAAATACCTTATTTACATAAGTAAATAAGTCAATGTTCCATTACCGTACTTAGAAGCATGTCAAACGCTGTATAAAATCAATTTTTTATGTAAAATTGCGATAATATTCCAACCGGACAATAGTGTATTCATTCAAGGAGGAAAACAAAAAACAGCGTGAACGCGCATATCCAATCTCTTTGTCCCCAGGCAGACCACTCAGAAACTGAGCTACTATACTCTGCCCAGTGACAGAGGAATGCTCAAAACACTTTTTGAAGGCTTTAGACAGCCAATGGAAGCCTTAGAAAGTCTAACGTGACAGCACAGATACTGTAGTTTCGAAAGGGACTAGAAAGAAATACATTTCTCAGATCCTACACTTCCTGGTTTAATTTTTCTCATGTTTTTGCCTGCCATATGAGTTCTGTTATACTCACAGACACCATTCAAACAGTTTTAGAAGCTTCAGTGTTGTCTATCCAAATCTACTAATAATGTGCATATTCTTGTTTCTGGGCAAGAGTAGTAACCAGTTTAAATCGGGTACATTTTTTCATACGGCCGTGAAAATACTGCCCCCTATCCACATCAGGTTAACGAGTCCCAACGAGAAGAATATCCTGCTTTCACTGGAACAGGCCCAGATCCACGTATTTTTGCCTGAAGAAAAGAAGCAGGAAAAGGGGCCGCAGATCGGGCAGCCTTCTGAGAATCCGTAGGCAAGCGAGTAAACTCCCATTGCCATTCGTTCTTCTTGCTAACGTGCAATCATTGGAAAATAAAATTGATGACCTACGATTAAGATTATCCTACCAACGGGACATCAAAAACTGTAACATCTTATGTTTCACCGAGACGTGGCTGAACGACGATACGGACAATATAGAGCTAGCGAGATTTTCCATGAACTGGCAGAACAGAGACACTACCTCCGGTAAGACGAGGGGTGGGGGTGTGTGTCTTGTCAATAACCGCTTGTGTACAATGTCTAATATTAAAGTCTTGAGGTATTGCTTGCCTTAGTGTGGTCTACAGCTTATCATAAGGTACCTATCTACTAGAGGTCGACCGATTAATCGGAATGGCCGATTAATTAGGGCCGATTTCAAGTTTTCATAACAATCGGAAATCGGAATTTTTGGACGCCGATTTGGCCAATTTTTTTTATTTATTTTTTATTTTATTTTTTTATTATTATTTTATTTTTTATTATTATTTTATTTTTTACCTTTATTTAACTAAGCAAGTCAGTTAAGAACACATTCTCATTTTCAATGACGGCCTAGGAACGGTGGGTTAACTGCCTTGTTCAGGGGCAGAAAGACAGATTTTTACCTTGTCAGCTCAGGGATTCAATCTTGCAACCTTACGGTTAACTAGTCCAACGCTCTAACCACCTGCTTTACATTGCACTCCACGAGGTTACTCGAATGCAGTAAGAAGCTAAGGTAAGTTGCTATCTAGCATTAAACTTATCTTATAAAAAACAATCAATCAATCATGACCACTAGTTAACTACACATGGTTGATGATATTATTAGTTTATCTAGCCTGTCCTGTGTTGCATATAATCGCTTAGGTACACGTTGCTCCAACCATAAACATCAATGCCTTTCTTAAAATCAATACACAAGTATATATACTACTCAAAAAAATAAAGGGAACACTTAAACAACACATCCTAGATCTGAATGAAAGAAATGTTATTAAATACTTTTTTCTTTACATAGTTGAATGTGCTGACAACAAAATCCCACAAAAATAATCAATGGAAATCCAATTTATCAACCCATGGAGGTCTGGATTTGGAGTCACACTCAAAATGAAAGTGGAAAACCACACTACAGGCTGATCCAACTTTGATGTAATGTCCTTAAAACAAGTAAAAATGAGGCTCAGTAGTGTGTGTGGCCTCCACGTGCCTGTATGACCTCCCTACAATGCCTGGGCATGCTCCTGATGAGGTGGCGGATGGTCTCCTGAGGGATCTCCTCCCAGACCTGGACTAAAGCATCCGCCAACTCCTGGACAGTCTGTGGTGCAACGTGGCGTTGGTGAATGGAGCGAGACATGATGTCCCAGATGTGCTCAACTGGATTCAGGTCTGGGGAACGGGCGAGCCAGTCCATAGCATCAATGCCTTCCTCTTGCAGGAACTGCTGACACACTCCAGCCACATGAGGTCTAGCATTGTCTTGCATTAGGAGGAACCCAGGGCCAACCGCACCAGCATATATATGGTCTTACAAGGGGTCTGAGTATCTCATCTCGGTACCTAATGGCAGTCAGGCTACCTCTGGCGAGCACATGGAGGGCTGTGCGGCCCCCCCAAAGAAATGCCACCCCACACCATGACTGACCCACCGCCAAACCGGTCATGCTGTAGGATGTTGCAGGCAGCAGAACGTTCTCCACGGCATCTCCAGACTCTGTCACGTGCTCAGTGTGAACCTGCTTTCATCTGTGAAGAGCACAGGGTGCCAGTGGCGAATTTGCCAATCTTGGTGTTCTCTGGCAAATGCCAAACGTCCTGCACGGTGTTGGGCTGTAAGCACAACCCCCACCTGTGGACGCCGGGCCCTCATACCACCCTCATGGAGTCTGTTTCTTACCGTTTGAGCAGACACATGCACATTTGTGGCTTGCTGGAGGTCATTTTGCAGGGCTCTGGCAGTGCTTCTCCTGCTCCTCTTTGCACAAAGGCGGAGGTAGCGGTCCTGCTGCTGGGTTGTTGCACTCCTACGGCCTCCTCCACGTCTCCTGATGTACTGGCCTGTCTCCTGGTAGTGCCTCCATGCTCTGGACACTACGCTGACAGACACAGCAAACCTTCTTGCCACAGCTCGCATTGATGTGTCATCCTGGATGAGCTGCACTACCTGCGCCACTTGTGTGGGTTGTAGACTCCGTCTCATGCTACCACTATATTGAAAGCTCCGCCAGCATTCAAAAGTGACCAAAACATCAGCCAGGAAGCATAGGAACTAAGAAGTGGTCTGTGGTCCCCACCTGCAGAACCACTCCTTTTATTGGGGGTGTCTTGCTAATTGCCTATAATTTCCACCTGTTGTCTATTCCATTTGCACAACAGCATGTGAAATTTATTGTCAATCAGTGTTGCTTCCTAAGTGGACAGTTTGATTTCACAGAAGTGTGATTGACTTGGAGTTACATTGTGTTGTTTAAGTGTTCCCTTTATTTTTTTGAGCAGTGTAATTTTTAAACCTGCATATTTAGTTCATATTACCTGCAAACATGAATTTATTTTAACTAGGGAAAATGTGTCACTTCTCTTGCAAACAGAGTCAGGGTATATGCAGCAGTTTGGGCCGCCTGGCTCGTTGCGAACTGTGTGAATACTATTTCTTCCTAACAAACACAGCTGACTTCGCCAAACGGGGAATGATATAACAAAAGCGCATTTGCGAAAAAGCACAATCGTTGCACGACTGTACCTAACCATAAACATCAATGCCTTTCTTAAAATCAATCAAGTATATATTTTTAAACCTGCATATTTAGCTAAATGAAATCCAGGTTAGCAGGCAATACTAACCAGGTGAAATTGTGTCATTTTGCGTTCATTGCACGCAGTCAGGGTATATGCAACACTTTGGGTAATTTGTCAGAATTTTACGTAATTTTGACATAACACTGAAGGTTGTGCAATGTAACAGGAATAACTATTTGTTTTCGAGATGATAGTTTCCGGATTCGACCATATTAATGACCTAAGGCTCGTGTTTCTGTGTGTTATTATGTTATAATTAAGTCTATGATTTGATAGAGCACACTGACTGAGCGATGGTAGGCAGCAGCAGGCTTGTAAGCATTCATTCAAAATAGCACTTTCGTGCGTTTTGCCAGCAGCCCTTCGCAATGCATTGCGCTGTTTATGACTTCAAGCCTATCAACTCCCAAGATTAGGCTGGTGTAACCCATGTGAAATGGCTAGCTAGTTAGCCGGGTGCACGCTAATAGCGTTTCAAACGTCACTCGCTCTGAGACTTGGAGTAGTTTTTTCCCTTCCTCTACATGGGTAACGCTGCTTCGAGGGTGGCTGTTGTCGATGTGTTCCTGGTTCGAGCCCAGGTAGGAGCGAGGAGAGGGACGGAAGCTATACTGTTACACTGGCAATACTAAAGTGCCTATATGAACATCCAATAGTCAAAGGTATATGAAATACAAATCGTATAGAGAGAAATAGTCCTATAATTCCTATAATAACTACAACCTAAAACATCTTACCTGGGAATATTGAAGACTTACGTTAAAAGGAAACACCAGCTTTCATATGTTCTCATTTTCTGAGCAAGGAACTTAAACGTTAGCTTTTTTACATGGCACATATTCCACTTTTACTTTCTTCTCCAAAACTTTGATTTTGCATTATTTAAATCAAATTGAACATGTTTCATTATTTATTTGAGGCTAAATTGATTTTATTGATGTATTATATTAAGTTAAAATAAGTGTTCATTCAGTATTGTTGTAATTGTCATTATTATAAATAAAAAAAATCGGCCGATTGATCGGCATCGGCTTTTTTGGTCCTCCAATAATTGGTATCGGTATCGGCGTTGAAAAAAATCATAATCGGTCGACCTCTACTATCTACCAAGAGTTCTCATCTATATTATTCGTAGCTGTCTATTTACCACCACAGAACGAAGCTGGCACTAAGACCGCTCTCAACCAACTCTATAAGGCCATAAGCAAAGAAGAAAATGCTCACCCAGAAGCTTCTCCTAGTGGCTGGGGACTTTAATGCAGACAAACTTAAATCAGTTTTACCACATTTTTACCAGCATATCACATATAAAATATCCTAGACCACCTTTACTCCACACACAGAGATGCATACAAATCTCTCCTCCGTCCTCCATTTAGCAAATCTGACCATAATTATATCCTCCTGATTCCTGCTTACAAGCTAAAACTAAAAGCAAGAAGTACCAGTAACGCAGATGACGCGGATGCTACACTACAGGACTGTTTTGCTAGCACAGACTGGAATATGTTCCGGGATTCATCCAATGGCATTGAGGAGTACACCACCTCAGTCATCGGCTTCATCAATAAGTGCATCGACGACGTCATCCCCAGTGTCTGTACGTACATATCCCAACCAGAAGCCATGGATTACAGGCAACAGCCACATCAAGCTAAAGGCTAGAGCTGCCGCTTTCAAGGAGCAGGAGACTAATCCGGACGCTTATAAGAAATCCCCATATGCCCTCAGATGAACCATCAAACAAGCAAAGCGTCAATACAGGATTAAGATTGAATCCTACTACATCGGCTCTGATGCTCATTGGATGTGGCAGGGCCTGAACACTATTACGGATTACAAAGGGAAACCCAGATGCGAGCTGCCCAGTGACGCAAGCCTACCAGATGAGCTAAATGCCTTTTATGCTCACTTCAACACTGAAGCATGTACGAGAGCACCAGCTGTTCTGGATGACTGTGTGATAGTGCTCTCGGTAGCCGATGTAAACAAAACCTTTAAACAGGTCAACATTCACAAAGCTGCAGGGCAGACGGATCATCAGGAAGTGTACTCAAAGCATGCGCGGACAAACTGTCAAGTGTCTTCACTGACATTTTCAACGTCTCCCTGACCGAGTCTGTAATACATACATGTTTCAAGCAGACCACCATAGTCCCTGTGCCCAAGGAAGCAAAGGTAACCTGCCTAAATGATTACCACACCATGGCACTCACGTTGGTAGCCATGAAGGGCTTTGAAAGGCTGGTCATGGCTCACATCAACAGCATCCTCCCGGACACCCTAGACCAACTCCAGTTCGCATACCGCCCCAACAGATCCACAGATGACGCAATCTCAATCGCACGCCACACTGCCCTTTCTCACCTGGACAAAAGAACACCTATGTGAGAATGCTGTTCATTGACTACAGCTCAGCGTTCAACACCATAGTGCCCTCAAAGCTCATCACTAAGCTAAGGACTCTGGGAATAAACACCTCCCTCTGCAAATGGATCCTGGACTTCCTGACGGGCCATCCCCAGGTGGTAAGAGTAGGCAACAACACATCTGCCAAGCTGATCCTTAACACTGGCGCCCCTCAGGGGTGTGTACTTAGTCCCCTACTGTATTCCCTGTTCACCGATGACTGCGTGGCCAAACACGACTCCAACACCATCATTAAGTTTGCTGACGACACAACAGTGGTAGGCCTGATCACCGACAATGATGAGACGGCTTATAGGGAGGAGGTCAGAGAACTGGCAGTGTGGTGCCAGGACAACAACTTCTCCCTCAACGTGAGCAAGACAAAGGAGATGATTGTGGACTACAGGAAAAGGCGGGCCAAACAGGCTCCCATTAACATCGACGGGGCTGTAGTGGAGCGGGTCGAGAGTTTCAAGTTCCTTGGTGTCCACATCACCAACAAACTATCATGATCCAAACATACCAAGACAGTCGTGAAGAGGGCACAACAAAACCTTTTCCCCCTCAGGAGACTGAAAAGATTTGGCATGGGTCCCCAGATCCTCAAATAGTTCTACAGTTGCACCATTGAGAGCATCCTGCCCAGTTGCATCACTGCCTGGTATAGCAACTGCTCGGCATCTGACCGTAAGGCGCTACTTAGGGTAGTGTGTACGGCCCAGTACAGTCGTGGCCAAAAGTTTTGAATGACACAAATATTAATTTTCACAAAGTCTGCTGGCTCAGTTTGTATGATGGCAATTTGAATACACTCCAGAATGTTATGAAGAGTGATCAGATGAATTGCAATCAATTGCAAAGTCCCTCTTTGCCATGCAAATGAACTGAATCCCCCCCAAAAAACATTTCCACTGCATTTCAGCTCTGCCACAAAAGGACCAGCTGACATGTCAGTGACTCCCTCGTTAACACAGGTGTGAGTGTTGATGAGGACAAGGCTGAAGATCACTCTGTCATGCTGACTGAGTTCAAATAACAGACTGGAAGCTTCAAAAGGAGGGTGGTGCTTGGAATCATTGTTTTTCCTCTGTCAATCATGGTTACCTGCAAGGAAACACGTGCCGTTATCATTGTTTTTCACAAAAAGGGCTTCACAGGCAAGGATATTGCTGCCAGTAAGATTGCACCTAAATCAACCATTTATCGGATCATCAAGAACTTCAAGGAGAGCGGTTTAATTGTTGTGAAGAAGGCTTCAGGGCGCCCAAGAAAGTCCAGCAAGAACCAGGACCGTCTCCTAAAGTTGATTCAGCTGCGGGATCGGGGCACCACCAGTACAGAGCTTGCTCAGGAATGGCAGCAGGCAGGTGTGAGTGCATCTGCACACACAGTGAGGCAAAGACTTTTGGAGGATGGCCTGGTGTCAAGAAGGGCAGCAAAGAAACCACTTCTCTCCATGAAAAACATCAGGGACAGACTGATATTCTGCAAAAGGTACAGGTATTGGACTGCTGAGGACTGGGGTAAAGTCATTTTCTCTGATGAATCCCCTTTCCAATTGTTGTGGGGCATCCGGAAAAAAGCTTGTCCGGAGAAGACAAGGTGAGCGCTACCATTAGTCCCGTGTCATGCAGTAAAGCATCCTGAGACCATTCATGTGTGGGGTTGCTTCTCAGCCAAGGGAGTGGGCTCACTCACAATTTTGCCTAAGAACACAGCCATGAATAAAGAATGGTACCAACACATCCTCCGAGAGCAATTTATGCATGAATGGGCTGCCATCAGTCAGGATGTGGCCCAGAAGTTCTTTTACAGCATGCCTGGGTGAATTGCAGAGGTCTTGAAAAAGAAGTGTCAACACTGCAAATAATGATTCTTTGCGTCAACTTCATGTAATTGTCAATAAAAGCCTTTGACACTTATGAAATGCTTGTGATTTATACTTCAGTATTCCATAGTAACATCTGACAAAAATATCTAAAGACACTGAAGCAGCAAACTTTGTGAAAATTCATATTTGTGTCATTCTCAAAACTTTTGGCCACGACTGTACATCACTGAGGCCAAGCTTCCTGACATCCAGGACCTATACAATCAGCAGTGTCAGAGGAAAGACCATAAAATTGTCAGAGACTCCAGTCACCCAAGTTATAGACTTTTCTCTCTGCTACCACACGGCAAGCGGTACCGGAGCACCAAGTCTAGGACCAAAAGGCTCCTCAACAGCTTCTACCCCCAAGCCATAAGACTGCTGAACAATGAATAAAATTGCCACTGGACAATTTACATTGCTGCCCCCCCCCCTTTTTGTACACTGCTGCTACTCGCTGTTTATTATCTATGCATAGTCACTTCACCCCCACCTACATGCCCCCTGTACATAGCCTCGTTATTGTTATTGTGTTACTTTATATTATTACTTTTTATTATAGTCTCCTTGGTAAATGTTTTCTTAACTCTTCTTGAGCTGCACTGTTGGTTAAGGGCTTGTAAGTAAGCATTTCACAGTAAAGTCTACACTTGTTGTATTCAGCGCATGTGACAAAGTTTGATTTGGTTTGATGTGCATCCTGTTTCCATTGATCATCCTTGATGTTTCTACAACTTGATTTTGAGTCCACCTGTGGTAAATTCAATTGATTGAACAGGATTTGGAAAGTCATACACCTGTCTATATAAGGTCCCACAGTTGACAGTGCATGTCAGAACAAAACCCAAGCCGTGAGGTCGAAGTAATTGTCTGTAGAACTCAGAGACAAGATTGTGTTGAGGCACAGATCTGGGGAAGGGTACCAACATTTTTTGCAGTTTTGAAGGGCCCCAAGAAATCAGTGGCCTCCATCATTCTTATATGGAAGGAGTTTGGAACCACCAAGACTTTTCCTAGAGCTGGCCACCTGGCCAAACTGAGCAATCGTGAGAGAAGGGCCTTGGTCAGGGAGGTGACCAAGAACCCTATGGTCAATCTGACAGAGCTCAAGAGTTCCTCTGTGGAGATTGGAGAACCTTCCAGAAGGACAACCATCTCTGCAGGACTCAACCAATCAGGCCTTTATGGCAGAGTGGCCAGATGGAAGACACTCTTCAGTAAAAGGCACATGACAGCCCACTTGGAGTTTGCCAAAAGGCACCTAAAGGATTCTCAGACCATGAGAAACAAGATTGAACTATTTGGCCTGAATGCCAAGCGTCACGTCTGGAGGAAACCTGGCACCATCCCTATGGTGAAACATGGTGGTGGCAGCATCATGCTGTGGGGAGGTTTTTCAATGGCAGGGACTGGGAGACTAGTCAGGATCGAGGCAAAGATTAACGGAGCAAAGTACAGAGAGATCCTTAATGAAAACCTAATCCAGAGCGCTCAAGACCTTAGACTGGGGCGAAGGTTCACCTTCCAACAGAACAACGACCCTAAGCACACAGCCAAGGCAACGCAGGAGTGGCTTCGGGACAAGTCTGAATGTCCTTGAGTGGCCCAGCCAGAGCCAAGACTTGAACCCAATCTAATATCTCTGGAGAGACGTGTAAATAGCTGAGCAGCAACACTCCCCATCCAACCTGACAGAGCTTGAGAGGATCTGCAGAGAAGAATGGGAAAAACTCCCCAAATACAGGTGTGCCAAGCGTGTAGCGTCATACCCAAGAAGACTCGAGGCTGTAATCTCTGCCAAAGGTGCTTCAACAAATTACTGAGTAAAGGGTCTGAATACTTACGTAGATGTGATATTTCAGTTGTTGTTTTTTTATTAATACATTTGCAATCATTTCTACAAATCTGTTTGCTTTGTCATTAGGGGGTATTGTGTGTAGATTAAAGGGGAAAAAATAATTGTATCAATTTTAGAATAAGGCTGTAACCTAACAATGTTGAAAAAGTGAAGGGGTCTGAATACTTTCCGAAGGCACTGTATAAGCAAAATTGAAATTAGGATTACACTGAAAGTAACCTAAGGATTACTTAAACTACTCAGCTGCCTGATCAATCCCTCAACCCAGTGTGCTGGGTTGTTTTAACCCAGCAATATAGACTAATTTACCAGCAGCTGGGTCAAGCGCTTAACCCAATGGGCATGGTGTTTGACCAATATTGACCCAGCGTAACAAATTCATTTTGAAAAAATAATATGAATTGCCATATTAGGCATAACTCAATTTCTACCTTTTTAAGATACCAAAATAAAATGTTTTCAGTATCCTGTTTTTGTTTTGTTTTTCGTATCGTTTCAGTGCATGCATTCAACAACCTTTGGACGAAGAACTTCCACAGGGCTGCCATCTCCAAAGTTCATTCAAAAAGGCTATAATTCTGAACTGGGTTTGATTTAGTTTTTGTTTAAATTCTTACAATTTTGTTAATCTTTTAAACTTTGATTGGTAGAAATATATTGCTCAGTTATCATTTGGCTCATCTAAACATCCTAAGGTCAATAGCCCCATAGTATTCACATTTCTCTCATGTAAATTGTGTAGCTACATAAAAATATTAAATAAGCAATTTATTTGGGAAATATCCATAATTTTCTCTTTCCTTCATTACCATGCTGTTGATTTCAAGTTGTATTAGATTTAATTTTATCTAAAACATTGAATACGTTTAATATATTTACTACATTTAGTATGTTTAGTCTTTACTCTGAGAAGTAAGTTCATTTAAATTTTATATTTGGTTTATGTGATAAAACATTTCAATGTTATTAACACACAGTAGGTAAAAACCTGATCTAATTTACATATTCATACTGAGTTTGCAGCAAATTGGCAGCAAACAGAATGTTCGCCACAAGTTTCCCAGAATAGTTTGCTAGAAGTTCACAAGTTGCCGCAAATGTACTGCAAGTTTTGCTAAAAACTAATTTGCATGTGAACATGAGCTTGCCGCAAATTTTACATCAACAGTTGTCCACAACTAATTTGCATGTGGAAATTTGAGTGTGACGCAAATTTGCAACAAATTGGCCAAAGGTTTTCCACAACTCTTTGCCAGAAGCATTCCTTTACTTAGATTTGTGTGTATTAGGTAGTTGTTATGGAATTGTTAGATGACATGTTAGATATTGCTGCAGTCATAACTAAAAGCGCAAACATTTCGCTACACTCGCAATAACATCTGTATGTGACCAATAAAATTAGATTTTGATAAAAAAAATTGGTAAGGATTCTCTGCCTCTGCCAAAACAGTACACAGACACTCACCCTTCTAGATAACTTGAAACAGTCTAACCAGATCTGTGTCTTCAAGTCACCCAGGCTAGCATCATTAGCCTGGTGTTGGTTTGACGCTGGATTTTTTTTACCTTTATTTAACTAGGCAAGTCAGTTAAGAACAAATTCTTATTTTCAATGACAGCCTAGGAACAGTGGGTTAACTGCCTTGTTCAGGGGCAGAATAGATGTTTTATTTTAATTTACCTTGTCAGCTCGGGGATTCGAACTTGCAACCTTTCGGTTACTAGTCCAACGCTATAACCACTAGGCTACCTGCCGCCCCTATAGCCGGGGCTGTCAAATTACAATGTAAATAGTACAATATTTTCATGTTGCACATTCTTTAGTTCTCATTAAATGCTTTTAATACACTGCTCAAAAAAATAAAGGGAACACTTAAACAACACAATGTAACTCCAAGTCAATCACACTTCTGTGAAATCAAACTGTCCACTTAGGAAGCAACACTGATTGACAATACATTTCACATGCTGTTGTGCAAATGGAATAGACAACAGGTGGAAATTATAGGCAATTAGCAAGACACCCCCAATAAAGGAGTGGTTCTGCAGGTGGGGACCACAGACCACTTCTCAGTTCCTATGCATCCTGGCTGATGTTTTGGTCACTTTTGAATGCTGGCGGTGCTTTCACTCTAGTGGTAGCATGAGACAGAGTCTACAACCCACACAAGTGGCTCAGGTAGTGCAGCTCATCCAGGATGGCACATCAATGCGAGCTGTGGCAAGAAGGTTTGCTGTGTCTGTCAGTGTAGTGTCGAGAGCATGGAGGCGCTACCAGGAGACAGGCCAGTACATCAGGCGACGTGGAGGAGGCCATAGGAGGGCAACAACCCAGCAGCAGGACCGCTACCTCCGCCTTTGTGCAAGGAGGAGCTGGAGAAGCACTGCCAGAGCCCTGCAAAATGACCGCCAGCAGACCACAAATGTGCATGTGTCTGCTCAAACGGTCAGAAACAGACTCCATGAGGGTGGTATGAGGGCCTGTCGTCCACAGGTGGGGGTTTTGCTTACAGCCCAACACCGTGCCGGACGTTTGGCATTTGCCAGAGAACACCAAGATTGGCAAATTCGCCACTGGCGCCCTGTGCTCTTCACAGATGAAAGCAGGTTCACACTGAGCACGTGACAGACGTGACAGAGTATGGAGACGCCGTGGAGAATGTTCTGCTGCCTGCAACATCCTCCAGCATGACCGGTTTGGCGGTGGGTCAGTCATGGTGTGGGGTGGCATTTCTTTGAGGGGCCGCACAGCCCTCCATGTGCTCGCCAGAAGTAGCCTGACTGCCATTAGGTACCGAGATGTGATCCTCAGACCCCTTGTGAGACCATATGCTGCTGGTGCGGTTGGCCCTGGGTTCCTCCTAATGCAAGACAATGCTAGACCTCATGTGGCTGGAGTGTGTCAGCAGTTCCTGCAAGAGGAAGGCATTGATGCTATGGACTGGCCCGCCCGTTCCCCAGACCTGAATCCAATTGAGCACATCTGGGACATCATGTCTCGCTCCATCCACCAACGCCACGTTGCACCACAGACTGTCCAGGAGTTGGCGGATGCTTTAGTCCAGGTCTGGGAGGAGATCATCCACCACCTCATCATGAGCATGCCCAGGCATTGTAGGGAGGTCATACAGGCACGTGGAGGCCACACACACTACTGAGCCTCATTTTGACTTGTTTTAAGGACATTACATCAAAGTTGGATCAGCCTGTAGTGTGGTTTTCCACTTTAATTTTGAGTGTGACTCCAAATCCAGACCTCCATGTGTTGATAAATTGAATTTCCATTGATTATTTTTGTGTGATTTTGTCAGCACATTCAACTATGTAAAGAAAAAAAGTATTTAATAAGATTATTTCATTCAGATCTAGGATGTGTAAGTGTTCCCTTTATTTTTTTGAGCAGTATATTTAATTACATATTTCTATAATTTATAGTTGGTTTCTTGTCATTGAAATGTGGAGCTATTGACAATTTACTGATGGTCCCTTACATAGCAATATCAAATGTCAAACCAAAGTGCAGCTGCGCTCCAAATGTATGATTACTTGGGTGCTGCTGTGGACAGGATTGAAATTAACCCAACCCAGGGAAGACTAACAGTAACCTTCATTCCATTTTGGACAAGACTGGCTTGATTACAAAAATGTTACTATTTAAGTTGTAGTCAATTTTGACACTAGAATGTTTGACTCGGATGCCACAAAGGCCGCTTTCAAAACTAGACATTTCTTTAGTGGCAGTTGCTCTTTAAATGTATTTTTATTATTCACATCGAGGACAGATATTAGCTTTTGCCATGTCAGTCTCAGAACTGACATGTTTTTCTTTAGCTAATGCATTTGTGGACAATCATATCTAAAATACTGCAGTATTTACATGATTGTTTGGATTCACACATCACTATTTGTCACACAATGAGAAGAGATCAAACGATTACAACCACATTTTTATTGGTTTGTTTATACCAATCATGACACAGATACATCTATAAACAAAGAATACAAGAACTGTACACTTGATACTTAAAACCCACATGAATATTGCTGGTTTGTGTATTTGACAGCTCAAGTGGATGTACAGTTTCTCAGCATCAAAATGAACCATAGTCAACAGTATGTTTCACACTTATGTCATTAGCTTGGCTAAGAACACAGAATTTCATTTACAATGTACCATTACACACTGCATATAGAAAGTTTGAAACCCCTTTTAAACAGCAGCTGTACACATTTATTGCAATGCTATCACAGAACAGAGACAAAACCAATTACACGCAATGCACAGGCCTGATAGGGAGGAACTCCAGTGCTAGGGAATAGGTTTATTAAGCAGAATGGTTAAGAAAAAAAATGCCATGAGTACAATAGTTAACATATGGAACACAGCTTACAACATTCTAAAACATTTCTCATTATAAACAATAAAACTGTGTTGCCCCTTGAGTAATTCATCCCCACCACACAGGTTACAAATACCGTCCCTCATATAGCCTATGGAATGTTAGTCTCTCAGGCAAGCTCTCTGTTTTAACCGGATCCTGTAAACAACGTGCTTGCATGTTCTTGATGCAGCAACCTGGCCCATTCCCACCCCTTCCCCACGGCAAAAATAAAAACCTTTGACATTTACAATAACCGTAATTGTTCCGGAGATGTAAAAATGTGGGATGTAATGAAATCCGTCTCCAAATGTATTTTTGTTTCATTAAAAAAATGTGTTTCTACAATCAAACTACTAAAAAACTTGCATTTAGAAAATAGTCAATAAAAATATTCCCCTGAATTGTACAAGAAAAAGAGGAATAGGGAGCAGTGATAAAAGATGTGGTTCGAGAGATGTTATTCTGCCGCATCTTCTTTCTGTTCAGGTTCTTCTGTGGCAGGTTCCTGAAAATCAAACATATCATAAATAAATAAAAATTGAGAGCACCATATCCTCAATTGGATTGTTTTTTTCATTTATCTGTAAGAGAAAATACCTACATATCCCATCAGCCCCTTACCTCTTCCTCAGCTTTGGCTTCTCCATTCTCTGCAGGGACCTCCTTCTCCTCAGGTGCAGCCTTCTTCACCTCCTTAGCCTTCTTGGGCTTAGGTACTGCCTTCTCCTTCTGTATACACACACACACAATACCTTAAGTCCTTAACTGCACTTAATTTACTATTAAATGTACATTTCACATGGTTATGTCAGCACTTCCTCACCTTTGGCTTGGGCTCTGCCTTTGGAGGGGCTGGTTTCTGCAATTAAAAAGTATTTTAGCATGTGATTCTTAGCTGAAAGTGTCTGTTTTTGGGTGCATCTTAAATGTAAGTGTCTACAAAGGTGTGTAATATACTCACGTTTACCAATCTCTCAGATCTCCTCTTGGGCTGCAAAATATTTCAAAGAAAATACCAATTGTTTAATAAGAATGGGAGCAGATTTTGACAACATGATTGATGCTGACCCCTGGTGGCAAAGCAATGGAATTGTACTCTGAACATTTAAACACTTAAAGAACCAGCGCCTTGATAACATACAAATAAAATATTATTTGAGTAATACATTACTCACCTCTGCTGCCTCAGCATCAGCATTTGCCTGTGATAAAAGGAGAGACGAATATGAGTGACAACTCAGCAGGACAACTGTTAGGTGGGTGTTACTGGGGGAGGGGCAGTTTAAATGCCATTAGTATTAGAGAAATGGTATTTTATCTACCTCACTTGCTTTGGCAATGTTAACATATACTTCCCATGCCAATAAAAAAAGTAAAAGGAGGCAATAGTGTGATGGTCACAGTCATACATCTGCTTGTTTGTTCCACTTACATCATCCATAAACTACCTAATACAAATACAGTACATGTCAACTTGCTTCAGTCATCAATTGACTTGTCAATGATTATTACCTTGGTAAGAACTCAATTGCGTGCCCCTGGTCTCCTTAAACACCATTGGATGGAAAAAGCCCTTCTGACCTTTTCCTCCAATGGGTTTTGAGAAGGAGACCGGACGCGAGGAGTATGCAGTTGACATTTTCTCCATGCTGCTTGTGCTCGCTACAGAGGGGAATACCGACTCCTCCTCCCAACGCATTCATTCGTGATAAATGGACATTTGCCAAGCAACATGACTGTCCTCTTCGCAGACCAGCCCGTCTACTTTGCGTTCCCGCCATTCATTCGAATTTCGAACTCTCCGAGATCCTCAGCGACTCTCAATGGTTACAGAATCTACTAAAATCCCCAGCAACAAGAGCGGCGCTGTGATGTCGACGAATCGCCATTGCATAACTCAGAATTGTCTCGAGCCAACAAAATGAAGGGCACACGAAAATAAAATCAAACCACACAAGCAAACATTATTCTACACGATGCCGCATGGCATGCGTGAACATAAGCAGATTACGTTGTAACTATGAATTTTGATATTACAAAGCAACAAACGTCGTAAATGTTTGTCTTCCTCACAAGGGCAGCCATGACACACGACTTTGTGCCCTTTTTGAAGAACCCTAGAAGCAGTCTTCTGCATGTGCATACCATACCGCCCACCGAGCGTTGGACATATATCCCAACAAATTAAGTTATTTGAATGATATTGCACTGTCAAAAGGATACACGGAATGCAATTAAAATTCAATGGTATTATACAATAAGTGTAGTCCTATTTGCCTAAAATATAAGATTGATGTCACCAACTTTATTTCTGCCGAATGGCCATCTCACGACATAGCTAACTCCCTACACCTCTTTGTCTGGCTTTAAGTAAATGTCATTTAAACAACCACCATGGGGGGGGGGAAAGTGACAAATCACTCCCCAATTTACAAGACTGGATAAGGTAAATATAAAGCATAAATATAAAGTCTTAATTTCCGAAGAGTAAAATGACAGCGTGAAAAAGATAAGACGAAGAAAACCCGCCACTTCACAAATCAAAACAGAGTGATACATTTTAAAACTCCTGACTGCACACAACAGCAGTGTAACAATGTTACAGCGAAGTGGACCAAAACAACTTGCATTTGCGGCTACATTTCAATAATTGTACGTGCAAAAAGAAATGCATTTCATGCAATTATGTTTTTATCTATCAAATGACAATCAATACAAAAATATTGTACTTACTTTGCTCCTTTTAGGCATGGCTGTTTTGCGTATTTGTCAAAAGAAAAAAAGAGGGCAATGTTCCAAAACGGAGCAAGAAAAATACTGTTCGGTATAAGATTCAAACAGTACGTTCTATTACAGCGTAGCGAGACGTTAATGTTCCATTGGAACAAAACTAGCTCAAACCGGATTGGATTCCACCCCCCTCTTATTCAATTCATTACAGCGCTAACCTGACCGACAAGACACTCTCCGCCCCTGGCCGTTGATTGGCTTTAGGAGTCGTCAACATATTTTCAAATCATAGCGAGATACCTGTGTGGATATCTTTACATGCCAATCAGATCTATATTTATTTGCCTTTCGACGAGGGTTGGGAAACCACGACACACATTCCTCATATTGTTTTGCTCATACCCTTTATGGCAAAATGTTGGTTAAAATGTTAAGCTCCACATATGGAGAGATTCCATACACACAATACCCCATATTATCAGAATACAAAGTAACAATGCAGTATTTTGATACACGTTGGATTTTGGGGGGAAATAAATAAAACAGGCCAACGTCACTAGGCAAAAATACAAAATATTTAGTAAAAAAAATGATCTACACCGGGTAGAAAGACAAGGGGGTGTGCTTCCCTAGCGACGGCTATTGTAAATAATCAAAGGAAAATGGCGACTGTGTACGTCTGGTTGCTGGTCTTAGGGTCTGTGGTCTTGTGCAACTTCGTCAAAATGTTGTTACCTTCAATTTCCTCCTATGTGAGTATGCCATTCATGTGGTAACATTGTGTAGAAATTGTAGCCCAGTTGTACCGGTAAATGTGTGTTCAAACTTTTAAGTTGCGCGGGCATGTTTATCTGTAACATTTTAGCACAGAGACATGACGTTCGTTCTACTGGGAGGGATTGACAAAGACCCGCCGGCAGTTAATGGCTGGTTGTGACTGTTCATCTCCCTCACCAAAACGATGTAATCTGCGCTATGAATTTATTTGACTTGATCCTCCCTTGCTCATTTTAGCACCATAGGCGTTTTCAGTCTATGACATTTCCGCGATACAACGGTAAATGCCAGATTTGGGTAGGTAGTAAATTTGAGTTTGAAATCTGGAAAGTAACATCACGTGTATAATGGAGTCAAACGTTAAATGTGCATATCTCATGGGTTTAGTGCTATGACAAAGTGATATTGACTCAAATGACTTTTTTTTTCTCTCCATAATCAACATTTAAACTAATGTAAAATCTTGTCAGATTCATAAACACCAAATCCCGTGTTGGCCACATAGTAGGCCACAGTAGCAGATAGTGTTGTCATGATACCAGCATTTTGACTTCAAGTTTAATATATACTTGACACTCGATACCTTAACAACAAAACAAGAATGCATATTAGCTAAAGTAATCGAATGGCGCTTGATCCAGACAGATAAATTCAGCTACTGCTCTGTTCAATTATTGGGCATCTATTGAGCTCAATATCAAATCAACTTGTATTGGTCACGTACACATATTTTGCAGATGTTATTGCGGGTGTAGTGAAATGCATGAAATCATTACGTTAGAATTGTTTTACTTCAAAGTTTTTCTGAGACAGCCATGTATGCATTCATTATTCAATTATACAATACGTTTGACTTTGGTTTTACCAATATAAATACATAACAACATTATGGTATTTGAATTGTACATCTCTTGATAAACTGGGTAAATTAAGATGTAGTTTAGGTCCTATCCACAATACAAGTGAATGCATATTCAGTAGGAGTGTGTGCATGCATTAAGTTATTGAGCTTGTGTTGGCTGATTTCATGGGGCTACAGGTGATATACAATCTGTTTCTCTTACGTTTGGGACTTATTTGTTGTACTGATCAACAACATTTACTTAGAAGTAGCTTCTTTGATAAAAATGTGCTCTGTTGCTTTAATCATTAATGACGTCATTAAAAGGCAAGAGCAGAGCGCCCATCAGAGCAACAGAGACTATAGATAATCTTTGGGAGAGATTTGAGAGAGAGACCTAGACCAAATAAATAAGTGAATGAATACATTTTTTGGAGGAAATCAGCATATTTTGTGTTATGGTTTGCATAATATCACAAAGTACTAGGGAAGTGAATTGATGTTTGCTTTAACTGTCAGCTAGCAAGGAAAATTAGCCTACAAAGCTGGAAGCTACTGGTATCTTCTTGCATTGTAAAGTGTTCTTGCCTGTATGGACATTGTTTTGCGAACAGTAATGAACAGTTTAAACATTTCTACATGCTTTGTCACATTATTCAAGTGTGTTAACTTTGGTGCAACATGATTGGGGAGCTAACAGAATGCAGCCCAGACTCCCAGTGCAGGCTTTTTACAGAAGTACCGAAAGTAACAAGTCTAGTATGAACCGTTTTTTTTGTTCTAGTATAAAAAAAGTACATATGTTTCGATATATCGTGCAACACCAATAGCAAATAGAATACTGTCAATACACAAGTATGTTGCCATCAAATCATTAACTGAAGAAAACACATGAATCCCTCTTAATCTGCCATGGATTAGTGCTAATCCCTGCATTTTTTTGTGCTAACACCCTGCAGTTTGATAACATAATTATCTGTGATGATACCTTACTGCATAGTTCACTTTTAAGCAGGCTACCCCAGCCAGTCACTGCCCAGTAGTTAAGTGAATCAGAATGCACCTCGTGTAAAACATGCTTAGAAACCATTAGATTTATATTTTTGGCTGTATTTTCTTCTATTGAAGCTGTCCAAAGTTTTCCAGAAGAATGTGGAAGATGAGATGGAGATGAGGGCAGCGATTCAGGCCATGAAGAAGGAGCTTTCTTCCATCAACATGATGGACGAGTTCGCCAGGTACGCACGGCTCGAGCGCAAGATCAACAAGATGACGGACAAGTTGAAGACTTATGGTAATAGTGGACGGCATTATGTCTCTGTCTCTACCCCTCTCAACGCTATGATCGTTTATGTACATGTTCTAGAAATTTCACACCAAAAGGCCTCACACAACACCATATTCAACATAACCAATATAGTTTATTATCTACAGTCAACACAGACAAGTATGCATTGTTCCCCAAACCTTTGGATTTTCACAAAATTCAACACTATTAATATAATGACACATGGCGGTGGTATTGCACAAGTTATGAATATCACCAATTGTTTCTCTCCCCTCTCAGCTGATTTAGTAGATGGGAAAACTCTTTAATAACCCATTTGCTCCATGTCTCTATTGGGGACTAGGCACATGTACACTGAGTGAACAAAAACATTAACAACACCTTCCTAATATTGAGTTGCCCTCAGAACAGCCTCAATTTGTCGTGGCATGGACTCTACAAGCTGTCAAGCATTCCACAGGGATGTTGACTCCAATGCTTCCCACAGTTGTGTCAAGTTGCGGTTCTTGACACAAACCGGTGCGCCTGGCACCTACTACAATACCGCGTTCAAATTTAAACATCTTGTCTAGCCCCCTCTGAATGGCGCCAACAGACATGGAAGCTCTGCTAGCATCTAAGCAACTTTCCAGTATTTAATTTTTTTTGTGTGATATTTCTTACATTATTAGCCCAGAACGTTTTTTTGTGTTATTACTTACAGCCGGAAATAACTTTTGGATATCAAAGCGGCGGTAACTCACCAGCATTACGACCAGAAATACGACTTTCCCGAATTGGATCCTTTGATCATACCCCCCAGGGCAATTTAACTTATTCCAGAGGCTGCTCCAAGACACCGCCGGCGGAGAAGAGGTATTCGGAGTGGACTTCTAGTCCAACTCGGAAGGCGTGTACACCATCCACCGCTTCCGAGTATATTACTCAGTAATGTTCAGTCCCTGGACAATAAAGTAGACGAGCTCAGGACGAGGATCTCCTTCCAGAGAGGCAACAGGGACTGTAACATACTCTCTCCGGATATCCTGTCCCCGCCCATAAAGCCAGCTGGGTTCTCAGTACATCGCACATACAGGAATAAAGAACTCTCCGGGAAGAAGAAAGGCGGTGGTGTGTTTCATGATTAACTACTCATGGTGTGATTGTGATAACATACAGGAACTCAAGTCCTTTTGTTCACCCTACCTAGAATACCTCACAATCAAATGCTGTCCGTATTACCTCCCAAGATAATTATTTTCGGTTATAGTCACAGCCGTGTATATTCCCCCTAAAGCCGATTCCACGACGGCCCTCAAGGAACTACACTGGACTTTGTGCAAACTGGAAACCACATATCCTGAGGCCGTATTTATTGTAGCTGGGGATTTTAACAAGGCAAATTTGAGAAAAACGCTACCGAAGTTCTATCAACACATTGCCTGTAGTAATCTCGCTTCAAAAACTCTCAACCATTGTTGCTCTCCCTTCCAGGATGGCTACAAGGCACTCCCCTCGCCCTCCCTTCGGCAAATCAGATCATGACTCCATTCTGCTCCTCCCTTCCTATAGGCAGAAACTCAAACAGGAAGTACCCGTGCTAAGGTCTATTCAAAGCTGGTCTGACCAATCAGAATCCATGCTTCAAGATTGTTTTGATCACGCGGACTGGGATATGTTCCGGGTTGCCTCTGAGAATAACATTGACGTATACACGGACTGAGTTCATCAGGAAGTGTATAGGGGATGTTGTTCCCACTGTGACTATTAAAACCTACCCAAACCAACAACTGTGGATCAATGGCAACATTTGCGCAAACCACTGCATTGAACCATGGCAAGGTGACTGGGAATATGGTCGAATACAAACAGTGCAGTTATTCCCTCCGTAAGGCTATCAAACAGGCAAAACGTCAGGACAGAGACAAAGTGGAGTCACAAGTCAACGGCTCAGACACGAGAGGTATGTGTCAGGGTCTACAGACAATCACGGATTACATAGGGAACACCGTCTTGCTCCCGGACAAGCTAAACACCTTCACCCGCTTTGATGATAACACAGTGTCACTGACGCGACCCGCTCCCAAGGACTGTGGGCTCTCATTCTCCGTGGCCGACATGAGTAAGACATTTAAGCATGTCATCCTTCGCAAGGCTGCCGGCCCGATGGCATCCCTAGCCACATCCTCAGAGCATGCGCAGACCAGCTGGCTGGAGTGTTTACGGACATATTCAATCTCTCCCTATCCAAGTCTGTTTTCCCCACTTCCTTCAAGATGTCCACCATTGTTCCAAGAAAGCAAAGGTAACTGAACTAAATGCCCTGTAGCACTCACTTCTGCCATCATGAAGTGTTTTGATAAGATCCTTAACTAGCCTATCACCTCCACCTTACCTGACACCCTAGACCCACTTCAATTTGCATACTGCCCCAATAGATCTACAGACGATGCAATCGCCATTGCATTGCACCCTGCTCTATCCCATCTGGACAAGAGTAATACCTATGTAAGAATGCTGTTCATTGACTACAGCTCAGCATTCAACACCATAGTACCCTCCAAGCTAATCATTAAGCTCGGGGCCCTGGGTCTGAACGAGGCCCTGGGTCTGAACCCCGCCCTGTGCAACTGGGTCCTGGACTTCTTGACGGGCCGCCCCCAGGTGGTGAAGGTAGGAAACAACACCTCCACTAAGCTGATCCTCAACACAGGGGCCCCATAAGGGTGCGTGCTCAGCCCCCTCCTGGACTCCCTGTTCACCCATGACTGCGTGGCCACGCATGCCTCCAACTCAATCATCAAGTTTGTAGACGACAGAACAGTAGTAGGCCTGGTTACCAACAATGACGAGATACCTCCTCCCTGTAGGCTGAGGGCCCTGGCGGAGTGGTGCCAGGAAAATAACCTCTCCCTCAACAAAATGAAGGAGCTGATCGTAGACTTCAGGAGACAGCAGAGGGAGCACGCTCCTATCCACATTGATGGGACCACAGTAGAGAAGGCGAAAAGCTTCTGAAATGGTCCACCCACACAGACAGTGTGGTGAAGAAGATGCAATAGCACCTCTTCAACCCCCAGGAGGCTGAAGTAATTCGGCTTGGCCCCTAAGACCCTCACAAACTTTTACAGATGCACAATTGAGAGCATCCTGTCGGGCTGTATCACCGCCTGGTACTGCAACTACACCGCCCGCAACCGCAGGGCTCTCTAGAGGGTGGTGCGGTCTGCCCAACGCATCACCGGGGGCACACTGCCTGCCCTCCAGGAGACCTACAGCACCCGATGTCACAGGAAGGCCAAAAAGATAATCAAGGACATAAACCACCCGAGCCACTGCCTGTTCAACCCGCTTTCATCCAGAAGGCGAGGTCAGTACAAGTGTATCAAAGCTGGGACCGAGAGACTAAAAAACAGCACCTATCTCAAGGCCATCCGAATGTTAAATAGCCATCACTAGCCGGCTACTAGCACGGTCACTGAACCCTGCACCTTAGAGGCTGCTGCCCTATAAATATAGACATGGAATCACTGGTCACTTTAATAATGGAACACTAGTCACTTTAATCATTTTTACATATTCTTTTACTAATTTCATATGTATATACTGTATTCCAATAAAACAGTAAGGCACGAGGGGGTGTGGTATATGGCCAATATACCACTGCTAAGGGCTGTTCTTGCACAGCCTTTAGCCGTGGTATATTGGTCATGTACCACAAACCCTGGAGGTGCCTTATTGCAATTATAAATGGGTTACCAATGTAATTGGAGCAGTAAAAATACATGTTTTGTCATACCCGTGGTATACGGTCTGATATACCACAGTTATCAGCATTCAGGGCTCGAAGCACCCAGTTTGTAATGTATTTTAGTCAATGCCACTCTGACATTGCTTGTCCTAATATTTATATATTTCTTAATTGCATTCTTTTACTTTTAGATTTGTGTGTATTGTTGTGAATTGTTAGATATTACTGCACTGTTGGAGCTAGGATCACAAGCAATTCGCTACACCCGCAATAACATCTGCTAAAAATGTGTATGTGATCAATCAAATTTGATTTGACATACACAATCCGTGGCTCAAGGCTTAAAAATCCTTCTTTACCCTGTCTCCTCCCCTTCATCTACACTGATGTGAAGTGGATTTAACAAGTGACATCAATAAGGGATCATAGACTGACCTTGTTAATCCAGGTTAAAGCTATGTCATGGAAAGAGCAGGTGTTCTTAATGTTTTGTACACTCTGTGTATGTTAAGAGGAAGGGTAATAGCTGAGTGTTCATTTGGGGGGGCTTCTGCACAGCTGCAGCCTGTTGCCATCAGCCTTCTCTCGCCTCACTCACCTTTTTTACATTTTCCCGCGATAATCTCTGGAGCCCCTGACAGTAACAGAGACAGAAAGGAAAGGGGCTCCATTTCAAGAACGTGCCATTCAGCAGCACACAACTTCCACAAACCACAGTGGCGACCAAATACAGGGCCCTTATTCAGTCCAAAAGGAACTGATAAAGTGCCTTCAGAAAGTATTCACACCCCTTGACCTTTTCCACATTTTGTTGTTACAAAGTAGGATTAAAATGGATTTAATTGTTATTTATTGTCAATAATCTACACAAAATACCATTCAGCATCACACCTCTTCCACAAGCTACAAAATAAATAATGGATAAATAAAATGCTAATATATTTTCATTAGATAAGTATTCAACTCTGAGTTAATACATGTTAGAATCACCTTTTGGCAGCGATTACAGCTAAGTATTTCTTGGTAAGTCTCCTAAGAGCTTTGCAAACCTGGATTGTACAATATTTGCTCATTATTCTTTTTAAAATTCAAGCTCTGTCAAGTTGGTTGTTGATCATTGCTAGACAGTCATTTTCAAGTCTTGCCGTAGATTTTCAAGCCGCTTTTAAAGTCAAAACTGTAACTAAGCCAGGAACATTCAATGTTGTCTTGGTAAGTAACTCCAGTGTATATTTGGCTTTGTGTTTTAGGTTATTGTCCTGCTGAAAGGTGGATTTGTCTCTCAGTGTCTGTTGAAAAGCATACTGAACCAGGTTTTGTTTCAGGACTTTGTCTGTGCTTAACTCTGTTCCTTTTCTTTTTACCCTAACAAAACTCCCTAGTCTTTGCCGATGACAAGCACATAAAATGATGCAGCCACCACCATGCTTGAAAATATGATGAGTGGTACTCAGAATGCTTTGTATTCAGGACAAAAAGTTATTTTCTTTCCCACATTTTTTTACAGTGTGTGTAACCTTTATTTAACTAGTAAAGTAAGTTAAGAACAAATTCTTATTTACAATGACGGTCTACCCCGGCCAAACCCGGACAACGCTGGGCCAATTGTGCGCCACCCTATGGGACTCCCAATCACGGCCGGATGTAATGCAGCCTGGATTCGAACCAGGACTGCAGTGACGTTTCTTGCAATGAGAATGGGGTGCCTTAGACCGCTGTGCCACTCGGGAGCCCTGTAGTGCCTTAATGCAAACAGGATGCGTGTTTTGGAATATTGGAATTCTTTTCACACTGTCATTTAGGTTATTATTGTGGAGTAACTACTATGTTGTTGATCCATCCTCAGTTTTCTCTTGTCACAGCCATTCAACTCTAACTGGTTTAAAATCACCATTGGCCTCATGGTGAAATCCCTGTGCAGTTTCCTTCCTCTTTGTCAACTGAGTTAGGAAGGATGCCTGTATCTTTGTAATGGCTGGGTGTATTGATACACCATGCAAAGTGTAATTAATAACTTCAGAGATGCGGTAGTCATTAATGTTAAAAACCTTTATTGCACACAGTTAGTACATACAACTTATTATGTGACTTGTTAAGCACATTTTTACTCCTGAAGTTATTTAGGCATGCCATAACAAAGAGGTTGAATACTTATTAACTCAAGACATTTCAGCTTTTCATTTTTAATTAATTTGTAAACATTTCTAAAAACATAATTCCTCTTTGACATTATGGGGTATTGTTTGTAGATCAGTGACATAACATCTACATTTAATCCATTCTAAATTCAGGCTGTAACACATCAATATGGGGAAAAAAGCCTAAGGGTGTAAATACTTTTTGAAGGCACTGTATATACTCGTAGAGGCCATTTTAAGTAGTTCATACTACACCCCATAGACATTTATTTTAAGGGTAGAATGTGCTGTATTGGCTGCATATTCCTGTTCTCACTGGAGTCACAGTAACTCTACCACACCTCCTATCATTTCAAATTCATCTTCCAAGGACAATGGCACAGGGAAATAATGTTTAGTAGAAGTTTTCATATCTTTAGGGTAGTTGGCTAAAGTGATTAAGTGAATGTAGCTATCGGTATGAATCCATGAAGGTTTTTGAATTAGAAATCTCCCATAATCCTCAGGGTAGAGCTGGTGGAGGATGAATGAAGATAAAAGTGACCTTGACGTCAGACACTTCCTGTGGCTTGACCAAAGCTTCTTTGTGGAGGGGCAACAGTTCTGCTGACCTCTGTCACTGTCTCGCTCAACTCCTAACCAGCTGTTGTACAGTCTCACCTGCTAGCCTTAAAGACCGTTTGGAAGAGTTCGTGTATATATATTATGACTATAGATTTTGTTTGTTTTGGTCTTCGGCAAGGGTTTTCTCGGCTGTTCGTGCACACAAATGTTTCTAGTGGCAAGCCGAAGTTGGTAGCCAAAGTCTATGCCTCTTTGTCGGTGATTGGTGAACAGTAGGGATTCTTCAATGAAGTGTTTGTGGTCATTCATCGAGAGACTAATTGGTTTCACCGACTTCGCTTTCCCTCAAGAAATGCTTTTGTGTGCACGAACAGCCGAAGAAACCTTTGCCGAAGACCAAAACGTCACAAAATGCCATAATAATATATTCACAAACTGTTACAAACTGTTTCGGATGGGAAGCCTGCGGACACCTTTACAGTCCCATTGTGACAAATTGTCTCCATGTGGGGAAACCACACCCAGTCTTCAGTTTGTTGTCTGAAGTTTGTGTTTTCCTTTCTTCCCTCAGTTAAATCCAGAACTGGTCAGCAGACCAAAATCAAATGGGTCGTCAACATAGTGTACTATATTCTGCAGGTAAGTGAAGTAGAGCAGATTTTTTTTTTTTATATATATATATTTTTACATTTATTGGTATATTTTCATAGTAGCTAGGATTATTTCACAATCTTGCAGTAGCAAATATTTAATAAAGATTTGGGACTGGGGATGATGACTGATTCCCCCCCCCCCCCCCCCCCCCCTTTCCGTCCCTCCAAGGCTGTGCTGATGATCTCTCTGATCTGGAAATACTATGCTGACCCAGTGACGGTCTTGCCCAGTAAGTGGATTTCTCCTCTAGAGCGAATGGTGGCCTTCCCATCTGGAGTAGCAGGTAAAACAGATTACAGCACCTGCCCTGAGAGGGGCTCTAACACCAACAGGGGTTGCGGCTCAAATGCCACCCTATTCCCTATATAGTGCACTACTTTTAACCAAAGGACACTCTTCAAAGTAGTGCATTAGATAGGGAATAGAGTGCTATTTCAGACAAACGGATATTTCAGGATAACAGAACTTATAGTGTATAGCCTACACTACTTTGCACCTGTAGCTTCCTTTAGGTATGCAGATAGCTCTACTGTTTATATAACTGAACAGTAATGGAGGTAAATGGGGATTGTATTAGTGCTATTCAATCCAGTCAACTCAATCCATTCAACTCAATGTCTGTTTTGTTTTAAAGCTCAAAGAGAGCAGAATGAATACCAGTTCCCTCATCTTTAAAGAGTCATTTTTGAGCAGATGTTTCCTCAGCTCTATTTAAACCCAAAAGTCTGTTTCTCTAAGAAGTAATACCTATGGATCACTTATAAATCCCTGCCTGTGGATTTGTCACATTTTTATGATTTAAATTGTTTGGCTTGAGCTGTGATTTTGAGAATTTTGAACGTTTACACTTTTAAATGAGGTTAGATGACATTGATCTGGATCTAAATGGTAATATAATGATTATTCATTCACCTGCTCTTGTGCCTGTGTTTCAGGTGGTGTTGGAATCACATGCTGGCTTGTTGTTTGTAACAAGGTAGTGGCTATAATTCTCCAAGCGGTGGCTTGACAGCCTGAACTTTACTGTCTACTGTGAGACCAAATTATGCAATTGTTGGTACTTTTGTTGCTATTTTGTTCAATTTAATGACAAGGTTTGTAAATATTTTTCATACACTGGCCTTGATATTTAAATGTTTTGTGTTGAGACTTTTTTTTTTTCTTCACTACATTTTGATAAACCAGCAGGGTTGTTTTGTTGCATATTCTTTCTTTCCCAATCCATTCCTCTTCATGAAACTAGTCTGAAAAATTGTGGCTTAATACTTTCGTTACAATTTGTTCGTTTTCTGAAGGATTCAAGCCATATCATTATTTTACCTACATGACAGTGTTCTGCTTTCCATGTGTGTTTGTTGGTTGCCTACTTTTCTAACCCTCTTCCATAATTATTCTTGTGGTTGACATATCAATTAAAACATGCCAAACATTATTTGTGCCTGGATTTATAAGTTAAGACATATTTATCCTTGAAAGGTACTGTGTCACGGAAAGTTAAGGCTGTTATAGAAAGTGCAAGGTCAAGCTCTAGCTAGTCTATTGTAAATTAGATGCTGATCGGAAAGTGAATCAAAAGTCATGCAGTAGGCCTACACGAAATATACTTTTTTAAGTGTTTCTCATCAACAGGGCTGTAGTGGAGCAGGTTGAGAGCTTCAAGTTCCTTGGTGTCCACATCACCAACAAACTAGAATGGTCCAAACACACCAAGACAGTCATGAAGAGGGCACTACAAAACCTATTCCCCCTCAGGAGACTGAAAGATTTGGCATGTGTCCTCAGATCCTCAAAAGGTTATACAGCTGCAGCATCGAGAGCATCCTGATTGGTAGGCTAACTGCCTTGCTCAGGGGCAGAACGACAAATGTTTTACCTTTTCAGCTCAGGGATTTGATCCAGCAACCTTTCGGTTTCTGGCCCACCGGTCTTACCACTAGGCTACCTAGATTTTTTTTACCCCTTACACTCATTGAAATTGGCCTATAGAAACATTTCAATTTGGTCCTATTCATAACAGAAGAACTATAAAAACACATGTATGACCATGGTAACAATTGAACAGAAGGCTTTGGAGATTATGGGGAAATGATCAGACCAAAGACATAACTGTTCACCTGACACAAGACTGAATCCTAACATTACTGTTGATTTTATGTGCATTTTACGTTTACTGTACCTTTCACAGTATTTGTCAATAATGAAATCTGAAAATACTCTGGATACATTCAGTAATATGATAAGAATATTTATTGAAATTACAGGGGCTTGAGGGAGAGGTCTAACTGGTGTCTCCAAGTGGCCACACATCTCTCCAAACTGTGCACAGTTCCAAAGTCATTTCAATGCGCTTTTATGACTCAAGGAAAGAGCCTTCAGCTATAAGGTGCTGTTTTGAGCTCTCCTAGCTTTGCCATTAAGGAACTGAAGCAAGCACACTTGTTTTTATTTATTTGATATTACAATCCTCAATGTCTCATCTTTCAGAACACATTTCCCTCACTCAGACAACAACAAATGTGCAAAAGTATCCCAATTAGTGGGAGGGATGAGGGCATGTTTTTGTTGCGTGCGGTGCTCAAGTTTATATTGGCTGTCAGTCGACCCCATGCAGTGCTGTGAAGCGGTGAACCTGATCTCTGACATCATGTAGGACCTACTGTCTAGCATGTTACTGTACAGCCACTGCGTTCCAATTTAGGCACGTATCAATGACGAAATCTGCTATTTTCAACCCGTATACGGGATGACGGGCTATGAACGGAAAGGGCTACCAAATGTGCCGTTTTCACATATGGAGACTGGTATTGTGCTGGAGATAATGAAAATGAGGTTCAAAAGTGGTGGATTTGCCATTTAAAGCATTGCTGGTTACAGTGTGTTTAAGTGTTAGGAATGTGTGTGTTTTGTACTCTGTGGATCAACGTAGTGGTGACCGAGACGAACAAGAACGTAATAAATTCAATGGGGAGAGATGCCAAAAGAACAGACACAACTAGGGCAATATTTCATTTAATTTATTTTTTATTCAGCTTTATTTAACCAGGTAGGCCAGTTGAGAACAAGTTCTCATCTACAACTGCGACCTGGCCAAGATAATGCAAAGCAGTGCGACACAAACAACACAGAGTTACACATGGGATAAACAAACGTACAGTCACAATAGAAAAATAGAATAGAAAAATCGATATACAGTGTGTGCAAATGTAGTAAGATTAGGGAGGTAAGGCAATAAATGGGCCATAGTGGTGAAATAATTACAATTTAGCATTAACACTAGAGTGATAGAGGTGCAGAAGGTGAATGTGCAAGTAGAGATACTCTAGGTGCAAAGGAGCAAAAAAAACAATATGGGGATGAGGTAGTTGGGTGGGCTTTTTACAGATGGGCTGTGTACAGGTGCAATGATAGGTAAGCTGCTCTGACAGCTGATGCTTAAAGTTAGTGAGCTGAGATATGACTCCAGCTTCAGTGATTTTTACAATTCATTCCAGTAGTTGGCAGCAGAGAACTGGAAGGAAAGGCGGCCAAAGGAGGAGTTGGCTTTGGGGATGACCAGTGAAATATACCTGCTGGAGCGTGTGCTACGGGTGGGTGCTGCTATGATGACCAGTGAGCTGAGATAAGGCAGGGCTTTACCTAGCAAAGACTTATTGATGACCTGGAGCCAGTGGGTTTGGCGACGAATATGAAGTGAGGGCCAGCCAACGAGAGCATACAGGTCGCAGTGGTGGGTGGTATATGTGGCTTTGGTGACGGATGGTACTGGGATAGATTACATCCAGTTTGCTGAGTAGAGTGTTGGAGGCTATTTTGTAAATTACATCGCTGAAGTCAAGGATCCATAGGATGGTCAGTTTTACGAGGGTATGTTTGGCAGCATGAGTGAAGGATGCTTTGTTGCGAAATAGGAAGCCGATTCTAGATTTAATTTTGGATTGGAGATGCTTAATGTGAGTCTGGAAGGAGAGTTTACAGTCTAACCAGACACCTAGGTATAAACCTAGGCATACAGTATACTGTAATGTTTATCAGCTGTTTTGTCTAAGGCTGAACTTTTTTTTCCTTCATATTAATTTGGCCCATTTTTGCCACAAATGAGCCATATTATTCAAATGAAATATTTTACAAACTTGCTCTAGCCTTTGTCTGGAGTTTAAAGTGTACATTTTTAGTAGATACACTACAAGACAATTAGCATGGGACAATAGGCTTCTATAGGCCACCACCTATAGGTAAGGAAAAGGTTAGGGTTAGCTAAAAGGCTATCCTGACCTGCTACGAAAAATAACTCCTAGTCACAACCCAGTCTCGATGCTTGTTATCGGTGAAATACAATGGGGGGTAATTGAGCTTAACCAATCTGCAGTGACAAACTCGCAAAAGAGGCAAGAAGCAGAATGGTAGGATATTTAAGAAGAAGTCAAGCCATCGGAGTCAATGGATAAATGTTGAAGAGTTACAACTTATGATCTAGATAACATCGGAGCAGGAGGACCTTTAATGGAGAAGAGGGCTGTAATGATCCCTCAGAACCAACATACAGCCAGATTCAGGGGACTTCCAGGGCATGACCTACCGCCCCTCCCTAACGCCACTACCTATTTCCTGTTTTCATGCTTGTCTGCTTTCCTCTCTCCCTATACAATATCAGCTGTGTCTGGAGACATTACTGCCCTTCACCCTGCCCTTTACGTCACAGGCATAAAAGCCTGTCTGGACTCCATTTTGGCTGCCACCTTCATGCAATTCCTGTTTTATTTATTTTAATGGTACTGGGCCATTGACATCATCATAGTGCGATACACTGTCAGTTTCAATATGCTGTAGAGGCCTATTCAGCAAAAACATATACGTTATAAAAATGTATGGGTATTTCATTACCAAAGAAACTAAACTTTATGTGGAACAATGATCTAATTTTAAACAGATGAATCACATTTATGTTGTATTAGATGCTGCAAGCTCAGCTAAAATGTGTGACTAGACAAAAATATGTGACTAGTTTTAGCACCATCATGGGGTTATTGATACTCAATTTATGAAATTTAAGTATTATACATCTGCAGAGAATCTATAATTTTGTCCCATTTTGATGGGAGCTATGTTTCTATACATAAACTCTGTTGTAGTACACTTTCCTGCCAAAGCTTGGAGCCACAGTTGAACAATGACAGACAGATGGGGTTGTTGTTTCTCCTACCCACAGGGGAGGTAGGATCCACCAGATGTCGCCCTAGTATGTTCAGATATGGTCTCTATACCTTCATTGTACAAAAAGGCAAGGATATGTTGTCCTTTTACCCTTTGCAGGGTTGTAGTTTTCTATAATTTTAAATGGAGAAGCTATTCTGTCTCTTTTCATAATTAAATGAATATACTACATAAACACATTTATTACGAGAAATACATAAGGATACTCATAAAAAGAAATTGAGAGACGTGAGCAAAAGGGGCAAATAATGTTTTCCAATCGAGGACATTACAGAGCATTCTAGTGGTAGAGGGAGACAAATGCATCTCAGAGATTTCTGACTGAAACTTGACTCTTCAACATTGGTGTTTCCTTTCATTTAGATGGAAATGCTGTGTGATCTATCATAATTATTCGGATATGGATAGCTTCCCTAGACATATTATAATTGTGAACAGCAATTAGGGATTAAAAAAAATAATTATCTGTGTGTGTGCACCTTTCCATTTGTAACAGCCAGGACATGGACAGACATTATTGGGTAATTTATCAGGGAATAAATAGGGTGCTACTTTGCTGTGTAATGACCCCATAGTAATGGACACAGCTCCTGAGCCATAAAACAGTCTCCACTTGACCTTGTCTTTGAACATGACTAGATCCCTCCCATCACACTCATCAAATGTGCGTCAGTGCACCACATGCCACCCTAGTAGGAGTGTGAACTCTTCAGTTGGACTCTGGTGATGATGACACCTGCACTGCGGACCCACCTGTCCAGTGTGATATTGACCTACGTGGCCTTTTCACCTGTTGTTTTACAATACATGTTGTTTGCTGTAGGTTAAATATATAATTGATTGGATCTACTGTATTTGCTGATATTATTGTTTGCCTGTGCCAAAATACTTGAGTTGACCACATATGGTTAAGTGATAATGCCCAAAAAGTGTTGTTAGGGCAAACTATGTCAATATATTCTCCAAACACCGGCTTCAAGGGCGTTATCACTTTTACACAACGGGTTACTAACATATTCAAATAATGACTGACATATTTTCATTAAAAATGTGTTTTTTTTTAATGAATTTATTCATACTATTTCAACCTTCCACAAGGATTGCTACCCAAGCTGTCTGGTAATTCGTTCTTTCGGGTCGGTTGCCACAGGCACGACCCAGTCGTTCAGTCTTTTTGTTCTGTGTCTATGGAGGTGACCCAGTCATTCGTTTGAAACGTTCCATTGCCATACTGGCTGGCAACGTTCTTATCCCTTGCTTGCTAGCTAGCCAACTACGGCTAACTTACAGTCACGTCAAACAGTGCAGAAGAATAACAACAGTAGCTGCATTTGTTTAAACTGTTTTCTAGTGACATTTATTTGGATACATCCATAACAATGAGCTAATGAGCTGCAATTTGCCTGGCTTAGAAAATGTGCTCTCTCATCAGGACACAGTTGTTCAGAAGAACTAGTCAACAACACAGCTAACACAATCACTTCAAACTGAAGTTGGAAAGACTGCAAAATTGTTTGACCTTTTCAATTTACATTTCTTTGTATATATCCATAAAAATGATGCCAGCTGATTCATGATTTTGCTGGCTGAGAAACGCTGCCTGACTGTGTGTCTCGTCCCGACATGTTCATTACTATGGGACAGCTGGAGATCAAATTTGAATATGTAAACAATGTTGCAAATGTCGGAGAGACAGACAGCAAGGTCTATCCAAATCTCCGCAGTTGAAAACTAAATGTTAATCTAAAAGAAATGTGAGATAACATCTAGATGCTTTTTATAGTGGAGATCAAGTTTATACATTGTCTGGCTGGGCTGATGAGACAGTGGATTGCGCAGTCAGATGGAACAGAGTAAATAGGCATTTTAAGGTCATAGATTTAGCCAGTGCTAACTTGAGGAATAGACACCGGCTGGAATGCGATTTTAACCAATCAGTATTCAGGATTAGAACCACCCATTGTATAATAAGTCATTATCAGATATGTTGTTTTTGTATTCTAACCATTGTTCAGTGTGATTGACTAAACCAGACGATGGAGGCTCTCAGCTGCCTAGGTTAAAAGCACCAGGTGAGTGTGTTTGTTTCACAAACTAGTCAAAAGGCTAGGAGAACCACACTGCGTGCACACACACACACAAATCCATGTTTGGACGAACAATGGTATGTTTGTGCATGAAGCCTTTGGCGTAAAAAGGATTCTGTGATGTAGTAACAGGTGAGTCTGTTACTAGGGAAAGTATCCCGACCCCTTGACTTTTTCCACATTTTGTTACATTACAGCCTTATTCTAAAATTGATTAAATTGTTTTTTTCCCCTCATCAATCTACACACAATACCCCACAATGCAAAAGCAAAAACAGGTTTTTAGAAGTGTTTTCTAATAAATTAAAATAAAAAAACTGATATCACATTTATATAAGTATTCAGACCTTTAACTCAGTACTTTGTTGAAGCACCTTTGGCAGTGATTACAGCCTTGATTCTTCTTTGGTATTACACTACAAGCTTGGCGCACCTGTATTTTGGGAGTTTCTCCCATTCTTCTCTGCAGATCCTCTCAAGCTCTGTCAGGTTGGTTGGGGACGGTTGCTGCACAGCTATTTTCAGGTCTCCAAAGATTTTTGATCGGGTTCAATTCCGGGCTCTGGCTGGGCCACTCAAGGACATTCAGAGACTTGTCCTGAAGCCACTCCTGGGTTGTCTTGGCTGTGTGCTTAGGGTCATTGTCCTGTTGGGAGGTGAACCTCCGCCCCCAGTCTGAGGTCCTGAGCACTCTGGAGCAGGTTTTCATAAAGGATCTCTCTGTACTTTTGCTCCTTTCATCTTTCCCTCGATCCGGACTAGTCTCCCAGTCCCTGTCACTGAAAAAACATCCCCATAGTATGATGCTGCCACCACCGTGCTTCACCGTAGGGATGGTGCCAGGTTTCTTCCAGATGTGACGCTTGGCATTCAGTTCAATCTTGGTTTCATCAGACCAGAGAATCTTGTTTTAGGTGCTTTTTGACAAACTCCAAGCAGGCTGTCATGTACCTTTTACTGAAGAGTGGCTTCCGTCTGGCCACTCTACCATAAAGGCCTGATTGTTTGAGTGCTGCAGAGATGGTTGTCCTTCTTGAAGGTTCTCTAGAGCTCTCTCAGTGTGACCATCGGGTTCTTGGTCCCCTTCCTAACCAAGGCCCTTCTCCCCCGATTGCTTAATTTGGCCAGGCGGCCAGGTCTAGGAAGAGTCTTGGTGGTTCCAAACTTCTTCAATTTAAGAATGATGGAGTGTTCTTGGGGACCTTCAATGCTGCAGAAATGTTTTGGTACCGTTCCCCAGATCTGTGCCTTGACACAATCCTGTCTCGGAGCTCTACGGAGAATTCCTCCATCCTCATGGCTTGGTTTTTGCTCTGACATTCACTGTCAACTGTGGGACCTTAGATAGACAGGTATGTGCCTTTCCAAATCATGTCCAATCAAGTTGTATTTACCACAGGTGGACTCCAATCAAGTTGTAGAAACATCTCAAGGATGATCAATGGAAACAGGATATACCTGAACTCAATTTAATAAATAGCTAACAATCTTTTTTTTGCTTTGTCATTATGTGTTATTTTGTGTAAATTGCTGAGGATTTCTATTTATTTAATCCATTTAACAAAATGTGGGAAAAGTCAAGGGGTCTGAATACTTTCCAAAGGCACTGTATGTGGGTCAGAAGTATGTGTCCCCATGTTGAAAAACCTCAGATTGAAATGGCTGTACTTACACTAAAACATGGCAGCTAATGCAACACATGGGTGTGTCTGCTTAATGACTGTTGTGTATTTGTGTCACAACACTACCGCTCTGTGGTATTAATCACCCACATGACATCCCAGATGTGTCATGTGGGGGTCAAAGCCCCCCAAAGTAATCTGTTGGGTAGACGACCTACCTCAGTTGACTCTCTGGTAACCTTCTGCTCTACCAGCAGGCTTAACTATGCCAATAACCACTATTCAAGAAGGTGAAACCCTGACACACACTCAAACAAACACTTAACCACTCACTCATGCAAGTGTGACTGATAAGGGGACTGTTACATGGGTGGACCTTGCTCTCTGTAGAGGTAGATGTATATGGGGGAGTGAAGCTACATTTGGTTTCACCTGAAGGTGGAGTCCCTCTATTTACTAGGTCTGATTCAACATGAAATTAACCTTGGATCCATTTTAGTCATCGCTCTGAGAGTCTTCAACAAGTAAGTTATTAGAATGATGTATGTCAATGTATATTGGATCTCAATAGGAATATTTCCTAAAGAAAAATGCAATTTAAAAATGATCTTGTTTCTGGTTGTTGAGGGAAAGACTTAGGGAGGAAGTATGATTCTGTCGGTACTCTGAATGGACGGATCTGTGAGACTGCAATTATTGAAATATATATTGTTTCAGCAATATATTTTGTTTTATTAATGTTTGTTAGAGAATAGAAGTTATTAAGATATAATGTTTCTGTTTCTGTCGTTGGGCTGTAGTGAGTCTTTGATCAGCGATCAATCAGAGAATGTGTGTGTTTTTGTGAACAGGGGATTTCCTCACACAACATTCCTTGGTGAAAAATGTAGTGTTCAGAGCTCAGGTCTGTTTGAATGTGTACAGTATTTTGCTGCCCGCTGGGTTGTTTCCATACCATTGTCTTTTTTGTTTTTATATTACAGGCAGGGAATATTAGCATGACTGTTACCTGGGCAACATGGCCAGTGTTTTCTTCACGTTGCTTTTACTCTATGCAACAGGTGAGCAGATCTGAATATTTTTTGCACACATATACACATTTGACACACTACATTGCGCTATCCCATAAACTCACAATTGAAACAAATCTACTGAATATGACAGGATGTGGACAAAATCCATAGTTGACGTCGCAATTGGGATTACCCAAACATTTACCTGTTCATGAGAATAGATATTAGTGAATAAACATCAAAACTCTATTTCACTGAACAGCATTAGAACCCAGCTCAGCATATAATTTATCCCTGGCTTCATCTTGCCCTAGTTAGACTGGTCTCGTTTGGGAGTGATTAAAGCTGTTAATTTCACATGGAGGCCTTCTCATGTTTATCACAGCCATGCAGAGAAATACAGGTCTCTGATTTAACATGCCTAATGGATACTGCTTTACGTTGACTACACCAGGCTATAATATTGCTTCCTTCTTAAGGAAACTTTATGAGTCAGGTCTCATCATTAGGATAGTGCAGTTGTTGTTTTTTTTTCTCCAATCACTTTGGTGCAATTTCCCCAAGTATGTGGTACATTTTCACAACTCCAAGCACAAAAATCTAAACAGATCATCAAAATGGCTCATGTTTCTAAACTCGAAGCACGTTTGATTGACTGAGTACATTTATATATTTGTACCTCATAAATGTATCCATTTGACATCAATTTATGTTAGAAGGTAAAACCAAATCAAATATGGATGTGGCTGTGAATACTGTACATCATTCTCCATCCGCAAGTGTGATTCACTCTTGTGTGCTACCATTTGGAGTGTAGTGTACAATTCACTGCTGAAATACTTTGGTTATATATGCAAATATATTCCACTCATTATCTGAATTTCATTGATACACTCACTGTAAGCTGATGAATTTTGTCAAGCATGGAGACAGGCGATACTGTATCAGTTGAAAATGTTGCATGGGGCAGACATGGAATACATGGGTCTCGGCTCCGCCCTGTGCAACTGGGTCCTGGACTTCCTGACGGGCCGCCCCCAGGCGATGAGTGTAGGTAACAACATCTCCACCCCAGTTGATCCTCAACACTGGGTCCCCACAAGGGTGCGTTCTCAGTCCATCTCCTGTACTCCCTGTTCACCCACGACTGCGTGGCCATGCACACCTCCAACTCAATCATCAAGTTTGCAGACGACACTACAGTGGTAGGCTTGATTACCAACAACAATGAGACGGCCTACAGGGAGGAAGTGAGGGCCCTCGGAGTGTGGTGTCAGGAAAATAACCTCGCACTCAATGTCAACAAAACAAAAGAGATGATTGTGGACTTCAGGAAACAGCAGAGGGAGCAGCCCCCTATCTACATTGACGGGACAGTAGTGGAGAGGGTGGAGAGTTTTAAGTTCCTCGGCGTACACATCACGGACAAACTGAAATGGTCCACCCACACAGACAGCATGGTGAAGAAAGCGCAGCAGCGCCTCTTCAACCTCAGGAGGCTGAAGAAATTTGTCTTGTCACCAAAAACACTCACAAACTCTTACAGATGCACAATCGAGAGCATCCTGTCAGGCTGTATCACCGCCTGGTACGGCAGCTGCTCCGCCCAAAACCGGAAGGCTTTCCAGAGGGTAGTGAGGTCTGCACAACGCATCACCGGGTGCAAACTACCTGCCCTCCAGGACACCTACACCACCCGATGTCACAGGAAGGCCAAAAAGATCATCAAGGACAGCAACCACCCGAGCCACTGCCTGTTCACCCCGCTAACATACAGAAGGCAAAGTCAGTACAGGTGCATCAAAGCTGGAACCGAGAGACTGAAAAACAGCTTCTATCTCAAGGCCATCAGACTGTTAAACAGCCATCACTAACATTGAGTGGCTGCTGCCAACATACTGACTCAACTCAAACCACTTTAATAATGGGAAAATGAATGTAATCAATTTATCACTAGCCACTTTATATTATTTCTATTATATAATGTTTACATAACCTACATTATTCATCTCATATGTATATACTGTACGCTTTACCATCTACTGCATCTTGGCATCTTGATGTAATTAGATGTATCACTAGCCACTTTAAACAATGCCACTTTATATGTTTTCATAACCTACATTACTCATCTCATATGTATGTACTGTACTCTATACCATCAATGCATCTTGCCATCCTGATGTAATGTATCACTAGCCACCTTAAACAATGCCACTTTATATGTTTTCATAACCTACATTACTCATCTCATATGTATATACTGTACTCCATACCATCTACTGCATCTTGCCTATGCTGTTCGGCCATCACTCATTTATATATTTTTATGTACATATTCGTATTCATTCCTTTACACTTGTGTGTACAAGGTAGTTGTTGTGGAATTGTTAGGTTATATTACTTGTTAGATATTACTGCATGGTCGGAACTAGAAGCACAAGCATTTCGCTACACTTGCATTAACACCTGCTAACCATGTGTACATGACAAATAAATGTGATTTGATTTGATACCATGCTACATTTTTACAGTAGCCAACTGCTTTACAATACCCCTATTTCTGATGATTTGTCCTACGTGTGTAGCCTACTGTATAAGGATTATGAAACTAAGACTGAAATACTTCTCAACATGCTCACAACCTGCCATTGGATACAAGTTATATTTAAAAAAAAAATTGTGCATGTCAAGTAATAGTCAAATACTGTATGGAAAATTATATTGACCATCAATTATTATTTATATTCAGCATTTCAAAATAACAGTTTTGAAATAAGTACCTTGCATTTTTTGCTATTGGATTAAGTTGTTGTTGAAATTACTAAATGGTGAGCCTATAATTATCTGATGTATGGGTGACTTAATAAAATGTGCTCATGATATTATACAGAAAAGTTAGATTTAAATTTTGCATGAATGGTTCAGGGGTGAAAGATATGAAACCCCAATGAATGCACAAAGGTTCTGAACATAAGATAGGGGTCATTACAAGTGTTATCAGTTTAGTTTTGTACTTAGAGCTTTGAAAATATACCACTTATATCTAGTGGTGGACAAAGTACCCAATTGTCATACTTGAGTAAATGTAAAGACACAGTGCATTCGGAAAGTATTCAGACCCCTTCCCTTTTTCCACATTTTGTTACGTTACAGCTTTATTCTATCAATCTACACACAATACCCCACAATGACAAAGCAAAAACAGGTTTTTAGAGATGTTTGCAAATATATATACACTGCTCAAAAAAATGAAGGGAACACTAAAATAACACATCCTAAATCTGAATGAATGAAATAATCTTATTAAATACTTTTTTCTTTACATAGTTGAATGTGCTGACAACAAAATCACACAAAAATAATCAATGGAAATCCAATTTATCAACCCATGGAGGTCTGGATTTGGAGTCACACTCAAAATTAAAGTGGAAAACCACACTACAGGCTGATCCAACTTTGATGTAATGTCCTTAAAACAAGTCAAAATGAGGCTCAGTAGTGTGTGTGGCCTCCACATGCCTGTATGACCTCCCTACAATGCCTGGGCATGCTCCTGATGAGGTGGCGAATGGTCTCCTGAGGGATCTCCTCCCAGACCTGGACTAAAGCATCCGCCAACTCCTGGACAGTCTGTGGTGCAACGTGGTGTTGGTGAATGGAGCGAGACATGATGTCCCAGATGTGCTCAATTGGATTCAGGTCTGGGGAATGGGTGGGCCAGTCCATAGCATCAATGCCTCCCTCTTACAGAAACTGCTGACACTCCAGCCACATGAGGTCTAGCATTGTCTTGCATTAGGAGGAACCCAGGGCCAACCGCACCAGCATATGGTCTCACAAGGGGTCTGAGGATCTCATCTCGGTACCTAATGGCAGTCCGGCTACCTCTGGCGAGCACATGGAGGGCTGTGCGGCCCCCCAAAGAAATGCCACCCCACACCATAACTGACCCACCGCCAAACCGGTCATGCTGGAGGATGTTGCAGGCAGCAGAACGTTCTCCACGGCATCTCCAGACTCTGTCACGTCTGTCACATGTGCTCAGTGTGAACCTGCTTTCATCTGTGAAGAGCACAGGGCGCCAGTGGCAAATTTGCCAATCTTGGTGTTCTCTGGCAAATACCAAACGTCCTGCACGGTGTTGGGCTGTAAGCACAACCCCCACCTGTGGACATCGGGCCCTCATACCACCCTCATGGAGTCTGTTTCTGACCGTTTGAGCAGACACATGCACATTTGTGGCCTGCTGGAGGTCATTTTGCAGGGCTCTGGCAGTGCTCCTCCTGCTCCTCCTTGCACAAAGGCGGAGGTAGCGGTCCTGCTGCTGGGTTGTTGCCCTCCTACGGCCTCCTCCACGTCTCCTGATGTACTGGCCTGTCTCCTGGTAGCGCCTCCATGCTCTGGACACTACGCTGACAGACACAGCAAACCTTCTTGCCACAGCTCGCATTGATGTGCCATCCTGGATGAGCTGCACTACCTGAGCCACTTGTGTGGGTTGTAGACTCCGTCTCATGCTACCACTAGAGTGAAAGCACCGCCAGCATTCAAAAGTGACCAAAACATCAGCCAGGAAGCATAGGAACTGACAAGTGGTCTGTGGTCACCACCTGCAGAACCACTCCTTTATTGGGGGTGTCTTGCTAATTGCCTATAATTTCCACCTGTTGTCTATTCCATTTGCACAACAGCATGTGAAATTTATTGTCAATCAGTGTTGCTTCCTAAGTGGACAGTTTGATTTCACAGAAGTGTGATTGACTTGGAGTTACATTGTGTTGTTTAAGTGTTCCCTTTATTTTTTTGAGCAGTATATATATATATGAATATAAATACCTTATTCACATAAGCATTCAGACACTTTGCTATGAGACTCAGTGCATCCTGTTTCCATTGATCACCCTTGAGATGTTTCTACAACTTGATTGGAATCCACCTGTGGTAAATTCAATTGATTGACAATGATTTGGAAAGACACACACCTGTCTATATAAGGTTCCCAGTTGACAGTGATGTCAGAGCAAAAACCAGTCTATGAGGTCGAAGGAATTGTCTGTAGAGCGCCGAGACAGGATTGTGTCGAGGCACAGATCTGGGGAAGGGTACCAAAACATTTCTGCAGCACTTATGGTCCCCAAGAACACAGTGGTCTCCATCATTCTTGAATGGAAGAAGTTTTGAACCACCAAACTGAGCAATCGGGGGAGAAGGGCCTTGGTCAGGGAGGTGACCAAGAACCCGATGGCCACTCTGACAGAGCTCCAGAGTTTATTTTGTTTAGATGGGAGAACGTTCCAGAAGGACAGCCATCTCTGCAGATGGCTGCAAATCAGGCCTTTATGGTAGAGTGGCCAGACGGAAGCCACTCCTCAGTAAAAGGCACATGACAGCCTGCTTGGAGTTTGCCAAAAGGCACCTAAAGGTCTCCGACCACGAGAAACAAGATTCTCTGGTCTGATGAAACCAAGATTGAACTGTTTGACCTGAATGCCAAGTGTCACTTCTGGAGGAAACCAAGCACCATTCCTACGGTGAAGCATGGTGGTGGCAGCATCATGCTGTAGGGATGTTTTTCCGCAGCAGGGACTGGGAGACTAGTCAGGATCGAGGGAAATATGAACAGATCAAAGTACAGAGAGAGATCCTTGATGAAAACCTGCTCCAGAGCACTCTGGACCTCAGACTGGGGCGAAAGTTCACAACACTAAGCACACAGCCAAGACAACGCAGGAGTGGCTTCGGGACAAGTCTCTGAATGTCCTTGAGTGGCCCAGCCAGGGCCGAACTTGAACCCGATCGAACATGTTTGGAGAGACCTGAAAATAGCTTTGCAGCGACGCTCCCCTTCCAACCTGACAGAGCTTGAGAGGATCTGCAGAGAAGAATGGGAGTAACTCCCCAAATACAGGTGTGACAAGCTTGTAGCGTCATACTCAAGAAGACTCGAGGCTGTAATCGCTGCCAAAGGTGCTTCAGCAAAGTACTGAGTAAAGGGTCTGAATCCTTACAGTATGTAAATGTGATATTTCAATTTTTCTGTCATTATGTAAATTGATGAGGTAAAAAAACAATTTAAATTTTTTTACAAAAAGGCTGTAACGTAACAAAATGTGGAAAAAGTAAAGGGGTCTGAATACTTTCCGAAGGCACTGTACCTTAATAGAAAAATAAAACATATATAGTAAAAGTGAGTCACCCAGTAAAAAGTCGGCACCATTTATTTCAAAAATGATTTTTTTACGCATAGCCAACATTTAGACATAATTTACAAATGAAGCATGTGTGTTTAATGAGTCCGTCAGATCAGAGGTAGTATGGATGACCAAGGACTTTCTGTTGATAAGTGCGTAAATTGGACCATTTTCCTGTGCTGCTAAGCATTAAAAATGTGACGAATACTTTTGGGTGTCAGGGAAAATGTATGGAGTAAAATGTACATTATTTTCTTTAGTAAAAGTAAAAGTAGTCAAAAATATAAATAGTAAAGTGAAGTACAGATACCTCAAAAAACCACTTAAGTAGTACTTTAAAGTATTTTTTACTTAAGTACTTTACTATAATAACAAGAGAGTCGCACAGTCCATATGAATAACCTCCCAGTATAAAAAAAAACACACCAACGTTTCGGCCTCACTGTGCCTTCTTCAGGGTAATGTCATGAATGCTTGAACCAGGTTATGTAGACAAACAGTGGAATTAGTGCAACCAATGACAGTAGTGAGGGGTGTGTCGTAATTTCTAGGTTGATCAGAATTAATTGAGCTAAACTGTTAAAAGACTACAGTGCACAGCATATTGAATATATTATGCCATTGTTATCATTAGCATAACATTAGCATCAACATACAATATTGATTCATTTCATTTCACCTATAAATATTTCCAATTTCATTAAAACATGTTGTTACATGTAATCTTTTGGTTCAACCATAATGCATAATAAGCATCATAAACAGGGGGGACATATTGGGTGTACTCTGATAAGCTGTAGAAAGAATACATTAATTTACAAGACCTGTTTACAGGAAATATAATTGGTCATAAGATGGGCCTGAGATCAAAGTCAATATTCAGAACACTAGGGGTCAATGTGTTTAAAATAGGATATCCAGTAGGCCTCCCTCTGTAATAGTAGGATCTCCATGTTACCTCCTCTCCTTGGTAGAGCAACATGCTCAATGCCTGTGTATTTGAGGGAGGAGATGGGATGGTTAGCTTCAACAAAGTGAGCTGCTATTGGATAGTTAGTGTTCTTACACCTGATAGAGCTGCGGTGTTCAGCTATGCGTTGTTTTAATTGTCTTTTCGTTTGTCCTACGTAGGCTTTCCCACATGTACAGGTGATGAGATAGATTACTCCCTTTGTCTTGCATGAGATGATACCCATAATAGGGATTTTTCAACCTGTATGTGGGAGTCTGGAGAAGGATGTTTTTGTAGTGCTATTGCACTGTGCGCATGAGGCACATTTGTAGTTCCCATTTGGAATGGGTGTCAAGAGTGTCTTAGTGGGCTCAGGGGGCAGGTCAGATCTCACCAAGCTATCCTTAATATTTGCGATCACGCTTATAGACCACCAGTGGGGGCTCCTGTGCAATGTTTTTGTCTGATATGCCAGTGCTTTTTCAGGATTGCTTTCATTTTCTCTCAAACACTTGGTGTACTTAGTGCAAAACACTGTTGCGTTGTTTTTCGTGTTTGGTTTAGTTTTTCGCAATTCCTCTCTTGGTTTTTGAGATATTTTCATCATTGCAGCATTAAGAGTTTTGTCCTTGTAGCCTCTCATTTTGAATGTATCTGTCATTTTCTTAGCATTGCTGTCAAAATCTGACTGGTGGCCACAGATTCATTTAACCCTGCATAACTGGCTATATGGTAAACCATTATGGAGGGAAGGGGATGCATACGATCCACACATAGCAGGGTATTGCGGTCTGTGGGTTTTGTGTATAAGTCTGTTTGTAATGCATCATTCTCTTTGATGATCCATAAGTCCAGGTAATGTATTTTTCTCTCATCAGTCTGAATGGTTCATTTGAGATATTCAGAACTCTCATTTAACAGAGTTAGGAATTAATTGAGTTCCTGTTAACTTCAACTCCCTAGCCAACATGGGAACTGAACCAAACTCAAACGATGCCCACTGGAGTCTTTTTGAATACAGCCAACAACAACGAGACAACATCTTAGTAACAGAGTCTTTATTTGATCAGCCAGAAGGCACCTGGGAAAATCTTTTTAAAGAATTCCAAGACTGTTCATCTAACAAAACTAGAACACACCTGCACATTGTCACTTTAAGTGAGTATGTTCGAAATGGAGCTATCCCACACGACTACGTTGGCAAAAAGAGCCTTTACTTGGCCAACGCACTGAAGAGTTTTTTGAACGATGGTGTGATATACTTAACAAATGTTCACTGGACCTGATGACTGTTCATTGAACAACTCAAAAAGGATATTACAGAGATCGAAACTTCCTTTGACAATTCACATCAAGCTCTACGAGACAAGCTTCATGATCCAATCAAACTGGATGATCTCATTAAGAGTAACGTTGACGTTCAGACCAAGATTATGAGGGAGAGGAAAATGAACGAGTTTAAACGCGATTTGGAAGAAAAGAACAACGGACTAATATACCTCTGGCGAGATCCTGAGCACAAGAAACCACAAAACAGGAAGAGACAAGCCGTTGACAGACGCAGTGTCCCTCTGTCAGACCATCTATCCACATATAGCGCTACCTCTGGCTCCTCTACGATGGTGAGCGTTTTTTCTACAACAGAGGGCGGGGACACTGGGGACAACGTCGAGGACAACACCCCGAGTACGTAAGTCGGGGGAAGAGGAAATCCACTACCACCCTGCGATACCTACCAATTGAGATCCAGGACGGCCCCCAGTTCAACAGGCGCTAAATGTCTTCAGCTTACCACTTTAGTGTTCTCAATAAGGGGTTATCATTTGCACCTACTACATACATTGATGACTTTGACATCCAGATAGATCTATTCAACTTTACGTAATCTGAGATTGTGTGAGTTCTTTGATAAGAGTGAAACTTACAAAACCCCACTTGAAATGTCATCCTCAATGAGATATACACATAGGTCTACCATGTTAATCAATAGGCTTACCTGCCCTACCGTGAGTCAAGCAGGAGATGGAGCCTTCTGAGGTACCTGAGAACTCTGAGAGAACCACATTTAGAGCAAAAGGTTCATTCGTACCTCCCCCCAAACGCAATGCATCCATAGAAACTTTCTGCAGGATTGTTGAAAATGATGTATGTGACCTACTGAAAGACAAACAGAAACACAAATCCTATGATAACCTGAGTAGAGACGAGAGAATGGCTCTTAAGTACTTAAAATCAGATCCTTAGATTATCATGAATAAATGTGACAAAGGAGGAGGAATTTGTATACAAAACAAATGTGAAAATGTGAATGAATGTCGTCGACAACTATCTAAAGGTTGTCACAAACTGAATCAAGACCCTACCTTAGAATTCCAGCATAATATCACATCCACAGTGGAAAGCTATTTGGAATCAGGACAAATCACCAAAAAATTATGTGAATTTCTATGTGTGAAATTTCCTAAGATACCAACTTTTTATACAGTCGCTAAATTACAAAAACAAGTGTCTCCTCCCCCAGGTAGACCCATTGTAGCAGCAATGGACTCTGTGACGTCCAACATTTCTACGTTTTTGGACCAACACATTAAACTGATGGTTGAGAATCTCCCATCTTACGTCAAAGACACTAGTCATATGATCTGACCTCCCTCCATCTTCTGCCAGCTTGCTACCTATGGCCCGGCTAGCTGTCTGAATCTCACTTGGACATTTATGATCACTCGGCTAAGCATGTCTCTCCTTACTGTCAATATGCCTTGTCCATTGCTCTTCTGGTTAGTGTTTATTGGCTTATTTCACTGTAGAGCCTCTCGCCCAGCTCATTATACCTTATCCAACTTTTCAGCTCCACCAGCCACACATCTTCTGGTTTCAAGGATGTTTCTAGAGACAATATCTCTCTCATCATCACTCAATGCCTAGGTTTACCTCCACTGTATTAACATCCTACCATACCGTTGTCTGTACATTATACCTTGAAGCTATTTTATCGCCCCCAGAAACCTGCTCCTTTTACTCTCTATTCCGGACGTCATAAACAACCAATTCTCATAGCTTTTAGCAGTACCCTTATCCTACTCCTCCTCTGTTCCTCTGGTGATGTAGAGGTGAATCCAGGCCCTGCAGTGCCTAGCTCCACTCTTATTCCCCAGGGGCTCTCTTTTGATGACTTCTGTAACCGTAATAGCCTTGGTTTCATGCATGTTAACATTAGAAGCCTCCTCCCTAAGTTTGTTATATTCACTGCTTTATCACACTGCCAACCCGGATGTCCTAGCCATGTCTGAATCCTGGCTTAGGAAGTCCACCAAAAACTCTGAAATCTTCATCCCTAACTACAACATTTTCACACAATCTACTGCTGCAGAGATAGCCTGCAGAGTTCTTTCCTACTATCCAGGTCTGTACCCAAACAATTTGAACTTCTACTTTTAAAAATCCATCTCTCTAAAAACAAGTCTCTCACCGTTGCCGGCTGCTATAGACCGCTCTGGACACCATATGTGAACTGATTGCCCCCCATCTATCTTCAGAGCTCGTGCTGCTAGGTGACCTAAACTGGGACATGCTTAACACCCCAGCCATCCTACAATCTAAGCTTGATGCCCTCAATCTCACACAAATTATCAATGAATCTACCAGGTACCACCCCAAAGCCGTAAACACGGGCACCCTCATAGATATCATCCTAACCAACTTGCCCTCTAAATACACCTCTGCTGTTTTCAACCAAGATCTCAGCGATCACTGCCTCATTGCCTGCATCCGTAATGGGTCAGCGGTCAAACGACCTCCACTCATCACTGTCAAACGCTCCCTGAAACATTTCAGTGAGCAAGCCTTTCTAATCGACCTGGCCTGGGTATCCTGGAAGGATATTGACCTCATCCCGTCAGTAGAGGATGCCTGGTTATTTTGAAAAAATGCCTTCCTCACCATCTTAAATGAGCATGCCCCATTCAAGAAATTTAGAACCAGGAACAGATATAGCCCTTGGTTCTCTGCAGACCTGACTGCCCTTAACCAACACAAAAACATCCTGTGGTGTTCTGCATTAGCATCAAACAGCCCCCGTGATATGCAACTTTTCAGGGAAGTTAGAAACCAATATACACAGGCAGTTAGAAAAGCCAAGGCTAGCTTTTTCAAGCAGAAATTTGCTTCCTGCAACACAAACTCAAAAAGGCTCTGGGACACTGTAAAGTCCATGGAGAATAAGAACATCTCCTCTCAGTTGCCTACTGCACTGAGGATAGGAAACTCTGTCACCTCTGATAAATCCACTATAATTGAGAATTTCAATAAGCATTTTTCTACGGCTGGCCATGCTTTCCACCGGGCTACCCCTACCGCGGTCAACAGCACTGCACCCCCCACTGCTACTCGCCCAAGACTTCCCCATTTCTCCTTCTTCCAAATCCAGTCAGCTGATGTTCTGAAAGAGCTGCAAAATCTGGACCCCTACAAATCAGCCGGGCAAGACAATCTGGACCCTTTCTTTCTAAAATTATCTGTTGAAATTGTTGCAACCCCTATTACTAGCCTGTTCAACCTCTCTTTCGTGTCGTCTGAGATTCCAAAAGATTGGAAAGCAGCTGCTGTCATCCCCCTCTTCAAAGGAGGGGACACTTGACCCAAACTGCTACAGACCTATATCTATCCTACCCTGCCTTTCTAAGGTCTTCGAAAGCCAAGTCAACAAACAGATTACCGACCATTTCGAATTCCACCGCACCTTCTCCACTCTGCAATCTGGTTTTAGAGCTGGTCATGGGTGCACCTCAGCCACGCTCAATGTCCTAAACGATATCGTAACCGCCATCGATAAGAAACAATACTGTGCTGCCGTATTCATTGACCTGGCCAAGGCTTTCGACTCTGTCAATCACCACATCCTCATCGGCAGACTCAATAGCCTTGGTTTCTCAAATGATTGCCTCGCCTGGTTCACCAACTACTTCTCTGATAGAGTTCAATGTGTCAAATCGGATGGCCTGTTGTCCGGGCCTCTGGTAGTCTCTATGTGGGTGCCACAGGGTTCAATTCTTGGGCCAACTCTTTTCTCTGTATACATCAATGATGTCGCTCTTGCTGCTGGTGAGTCTCTGATTCACCTCTACGCAGACGACACCATTCTGTATACTTCTGGCCCTTCTTTGGACACTGTGTTAACAACCCTCCAGACGAGCTTCAGTGCCATACAACTCTCCTTCTCTGGCCTCCAACTGCTCTTAAATACAAGTAAAACTAAATGCATGCTCTTCAACCGATCGCTGCCTGAACCTGCCCGCCCGTCCAGCATCACTACTCTGGACGGTTCTGACTTAGAATATGTGGACAACTACAAATACCTAGGTGTCTGGTTAGACTGTATGCTCTCCTTCCACATCAAACATCTCCAATCCAAAGTTAAATCTAGAATTGGCTCCCTATTTTGCAACAAAGCATCCTTCACTCATGCTGCCAAACATACCCTCGTAAAACTGACCATACTACCGATCCTCGACTTCGGCGATGTCATTTACAAAATAGCCTCCAATACCCTACTCAATAAACTGGATGCAGTCTATCACAGTGCCATACGTTTTGTCACCAAAGCCCCATATACTACCCACCACTGCGACCTGTATGCTCTCGTTGGCTGGCCCTCGCTTCATACTCGTCGCCAAACCCACTGGCTCCAGGTCATCTACAAGACCCTGCTAGGTCTTGTAGATGATGCTAGGTCTTATCTCAGCCTTATCTCAGATGCTAGGTCTTATCTCAGCTCACTGGTCACCATAGCAGCACCCACCTGTAGCACGTGCTCCAGCAGGTATATCTCTCTGCCACCCCCAAAGCCAATTCCTCCTTTGGCCGTCTCTCCTTCCAGTTCTCTGCTGCCAATGACTGGAACGAACTACAAAAATCTCTGAAACTGGAAACACATATCTCCCTCACTAGCTTTAAGCACCAGCTGTCAGAGCAGCTCACAGATCACTGCACCTGTACATAGCCCATCTATAATCTAGCCCATACAACTACCTCTTCCCCTACTGTATTTATTTATTTATTTTGCTCCTTTGCACCCCATTATTTCTATTTCTACTTTGCACTTTCTTCCAGTGTTTTACTTGCTATATTGTATTTACTTTGCCACCATGGCCATTTTTGCCTTTACCTCCCTTATCTCATCTCATTTGCTCACATTGTATATAGACTTATTTTTCTACTGTATTATTGACTGTATGTTTGTTTTACTCCATGTTTAACTCTTTGTTGTTGTATGTGTCGAACTGCTTTGCTTTATCTTGGCCAGGTCGCAATTGTAAATGAGAACTTTTTCTCAACTTGCCTACCTGGTTAAATAAAGGTGAAATAAAAATATAATTGATAGAGGGCTTAGGAAGGATACCAGAGGGCACCCTGCTGGCCACTTTTGATGTGGAGAGCTTGTACACTAACATCCCACACACTGGAGGCTTGCAGGCACTGCAGAGACTCTACCCTTGCTCCATCCAATAACTGCATCTTGCAACTTGCTGAACTGGTATTATCTATAAGCATGGCCACAATATTGGGGATAACTTGGTGAGATCTGACCTGCCCCCTGAGCTCACTCAGACACTCTTGACATCCATTCCAAATGGAAACTACAAATGTAGCTCATAGGCACAGCGCAATAGCACTACAAAAACATCCTTCTTCAGACTCCCACATAGAGGTTGAAAAATTCCTGTTAGGGGTATCATCTCATGCAAGACAAAGGGAGTAATCTATCTCATCACCTGTACATGTGGGAAAGCCTACGTAGGACAAACGAAAAGACAATTAAAACAACGCATAGCTGAACACCGCAGCTCTATCAGGTGTAAGAACACTAACTATCCAATAGCAGCTCACTTTGTTGAAGCTAACCATCCCATCTCCTCCCTCAAATACACAGGCATTGAGCATGTTGCTCTACCAAGGAGAGGAGGTAACATGGAGATCCTACTATTACAGAGGGAGGCCTACTGGATATCCTATTTTAAACACATTGACCCCTAGTGTTCTGAATATTGACTTTGATCTCAGGCCCATCTTATGACCAATTGTATTTTCTGTGAACAGGTCTTGTAAATTAATGTATTATTTCTCCACCTTATCAGAGTACACCCAATATGTTCCCCCTGTTTATGATGCTTATTATGCATTATGGTTGAACCAAAAGACTACATGTAACAACATTTTATGAAATTGGAAATATTTAAATATAAACTCAGCAAAAAAAGAAACGTCCCTTTTTCAGGACCCTGTCTTTCAAAGATAGTTCGTAAAAATCCAAATAACTTCACACATCTTCATTGTAAAGGGTTTACCCATTGTTTCCCATGCTTGTTCAATGAACCATGAATACTTAATGAACATGCACCTGTGGATCGGTCGTTAGTGTCTTAACAGTTTACAGACAGTAGGCAATTAAGGTCACAGTTATGAAAACTTAGGACACTGAAGAGGCCTTTCTAATGACTCTGAAAAACACCAAAGAAAGATGCCCAGGGTCCCTGCTCATCTGCGTGAACGTGCCTTAGGCATGCTGCAAGGAGGCATGAAGGCTGCAGATGTGGCCAGGGCAATAAATTGCAATGTATGTACTGTGAGATGCCTAAGACAGCGCTACAGGGAGACAGGACGGACAGCTGATCGTCCTCACAGTGGCAGACCACGTGTAACAACACCTGCACAGGATCGGTACATTCAAACATCACACCTGAGGGACAGGTACATGATGGCAACAACAATTGCCCGAGTTACACCAGGAATGCACAATCCCTCCATCAGTGCTCAGACTGTCCACAATAGGCTGAGAGAGGCTGGACTGAGGGCTTGTAGGCCTGTTGTAAGGCAGATCCTCACCAGACATCACCGGCAACAACGTCGCCTATGGGCACAAACCCACCGTTGCTGGACCAGACAGGACTGGCAAAAAGTGCTCTTCACTGACGAGTCGTGGTTTTGTCTCACCAGGGTTGATGGTCGGATTCGTGTTTATCGTCGAAAGAATGATCTTTACACCGAGGCCTGTACTCTGGAGTGGGATCGATTTGGAGGTTTAGGGTCCGTCATGGTCTGGGTCGGTGTGTCACAGCATCATCGGACTGATCTTGTTGTCATTGCAGGCAATCTCAACGCTGTGCGTTATAGGGAAGACATTCTCCTCCATCATGTGGTACCTTTTCTGCAGGCTCATCCTGACATGACCCTCCAGCATGACAATGCCACCAGCCATACTGCTCGTTCTGTATGGCTGGTGGCATACAGGGACCTGTTGGATCGGAGGGTGAGGGGTAGAGCCATTCCCCCCTGAAATGTCCGGGAACTTGCAGGTGCCTTGGTGAAAGAGTGGGCTAACATCTCACAGCAAGAACTGGCAAATCTGGTGCAGTCCATGAGGAGGAGATGCACTGCAGTACTTAATGCAGCTGGTTGCATTGATTTTGACCCCCACCCCCTTTGTTCAGGGACACATTATTCAATTTCTGTTAGTCACATGTCTGTGGAACTTGTTCAGTTTATGTCTCAGTTGTTCAGTCTTGTTATGTTCATACAAATATTTACACATGTTAAGTTTGCTGACAATAAACGCAGTTGACAGTGAAAGTTTCTTTTTTTGCTGAGTTTATATAGTTTGGAAGCACCCACTCATTCAATGGTGTTTCTTTATTTTACTATTTTGTACATTGTAGAATTATAGTGAAGACATCAAAACTATGAAATAACACATATGGAATCATGTAGTAACCAAAAAAGTTTCAAAAAATCAAAATATATTTTATATTCTTCAAAGTAGCCACAAGTAGCCTCATCAATTTTTTGTCATTTAGCAGATGCTCTTATCGAAAGCGACTTACAGTAGTGAGTGCATACATTTTCATTCGCACTGGTCCCCCGTGGGAATCGAACCCACAACCCTGTCATTACCAGCAGTTGTGGAAAAAGTACCCAATAGTCATACTTGAGTAAAAGTAAAGATACCTTAATAGAAAATGACTCAAGTAAAAGTGAAAGTCACTTTGCTGAAAGCCTATCCATGTCTCATTGGAGCTCCATGGGGCTCCTTAGATGCATTTTTTTTTAAAGTGACGAAGTCTGTATGAAAAGAGCTATGTAAAATACATCTATTATTATGTAATGAATGAGCACCTCAGAGTGTAAACAGGCCCAACATTCCAAACACCTGAGACTGTTTTAGGAACTTGTTCTATCGACAGAATAATGAGTCAAGAGGGTTCCTCAGGTTTACTGTTCTAAAGGTGTGGCACTTGCAGCAAAGACAAGAATGCAGGTACTAAGGCCCCAGGCCACCACACTGACAAGGTTTTTAAAATGTAGTTTATTTATAATTCGTTCAAGGACATCTGGGTGTGCACATTTACAAACACCAACATAGATACAGTCCCAACAGTTCGTTCTGGATTGCCCTGTGTTGTTTTGAGTCTGTTTGGGTGTTGGCTTCAGAAACAGAGGTTTCTGTTTACCACAGAGAGAGTTTGATTCTATTTGTTCTCCTCTACCTTTTCTGGCCTTTCCTGTTGTCTCTGCTTTTGAATTTGCATTTAGAGAACTGAATTTGAAAACTGAATCTGAATACATCTGAGAAGTTGAATATATGAAACTTTGATCAACTTGAAATTATAGTTTTTAAACTTCATACACAGACAATGAATGCAGTATCTACCATATTGAAACTGAATATGTAAATATTGAATTTGAATATACAATTCAATTTAAATTGAATTTGAAAACTGATTGCAATATTCATCCAATTTAGCTTCAAATCATGAAATGCAATTTCAATTTATGAATTCAATGATTACATTTCTGTATTACAAATTAAAAAATATTAAATTCAAATTCAACATTCTAATACAAATTCTAAATTATGGAATTCAAATACAATTTCTGTTGGCACTGAAATCGCTCCATAGGTAAGGAGATCTCTCTCTCAGAGCACCTCAAATCACTCACGCGCGTTAGGAAAGTCAATCATCCAATTTCTGGGAAATAGCATGCGTTGCATCAGTCATCTGAGCATTGGAGCACCATCGGTTCGGTTCGGTTCGGCTCCACTCCACTCCACTCCACCCTCTTGGACCAGGAAGTCTTAGCGGCAGAAGTCTTAGCGGCTGCAGTCTGACCCCAGTAGTAGCAGTAGTGGAAGTGGCTCTGAGCTCTCCTTTTGAGTGGTGCAGTGGCTCGGAATCATTATAGATGTATAAGTTCAGGGGAACGTCCATCTCCAAGGAGACCAGCCAAGGTGACTAAATTCATCAACAAGGGGAAACTTGTGAACAGAATTAGTTTATTGTTTCTAAGTCCATTCCCCCCCACTTAGGGCCATAAACAACAATCGTCACCCTGGCCCTTTCATAGCTATTTCAACTTCACTCTGTAGTGAATGTTCTTCAACAAAAGCTTATCTTATCTGTGCTTATCTTGCAAACAGAACCTAACAATTCACAAATATATCAAATCAAATCAAAATAAATCAAATGTATTTGTCACATGCGCCGAATACAACAAGTGTAGACTTTACCGTGAAATGCTTACTTACAAGCCATTAACCATTAGCAAAATGTTTACCAAGTAGACAAAAATAAAAAGTAATAATAAAAGTAACACAATAAGAATAACAATAACGAGGCTATATACAGGGGGCAGCGGTACCAAGTCAGTGTGCGGGGGTACAGGCTAGTTGAGGTAATCTGTACATGTAGGGGGGGGGGTCGAAGTGACTATGCATAGGTAACAAACAAACAGCGAGTGTACAAAAGGGGGGGGGGGGGGGTCAAAGTAAATTGTCCGGTGCCGATTTTATGAACTGTTCAGCAGTCTTATGGCTTGTGGGTGGAAGCTGTTGAGGAGCTTTTTGGTGCTAGACTTGGCGCTCCGGTACCGCTTGCCGTGCGGTAGCAGAGAAAACAGTCTACAACTTGGGTGACTGGAGTCTCTGACAATTTTATGGGCTTTCCTCTGACACCGCCTATTATATAGGTCCTGGATGGCAGGAAGCTTGGCCCCAGTGATGTATTGGGCCGTTCTCACTACCCTCTGTAGTGCCTTACGGTCCGATGCTGAGCAGTTGCCATACCAGGCGGGGATGCAACCTGTCAGGATGCTCTCGATGGTGCCGCTGTAGAACCTTTTGAGGATCTGGGGACCAATGCCAAATCTTTTCAATCTCCTGGGGGTGAAAAGGTTTTGTCGTGCCCTCTTCACGACCGTCTTGGTATGTTTGGACCATGATAGTTAGTTGGTGATGTAGACACCAAGGAACTTGAAACTCTCAACCCGCTCCACTACAGCCCTGTTGATGTTAATAGGGGCCCGTTCGGCCGGCCTTTTCCTGTAGTCCACGATCAGCTCCTTTGTCTTGCTCACATTGAGGGAGAGGTTGTTATCCTGGCACCACACTGACAGTTCTCTGACTTCCTCCCTATAGGCTGTCTCATTGTTGTCGGTGATCAGGCCTAACACTGTTGTGTCATCAGCAAACTTAATGATCTCAAATATAACAAATGACAAATAGATAATCATTATCTCCTCTCACCCCCAACCCTAACCACACCATGCTCCTCTCCTCTCCTCTCCTCTCCTCTCCTCTCCTCTCCTCTCCTCTCCTCTCCTCTCCTCTCCTCTCCTCTCCTCTCCTCTCCTCTTCAGGAGTCTCAGGAGTCCCTCAGCTGGAGCCCCTGAATGTGACTGTGCTGCGGGGCTCAGAGGCTCGGTTTAACATCAGCCTGTCTGAGGAGTGGTACTCCATGTCATGGATGCTTAAAACTGTTTTGGTCCTCACCATTAACAGTGTCACCGGTGTGTCTGAGCACAACCATCGTTTCTCCGTTAAAAACTACTCCAGCCCCGACATATACTGCTGGGAGTTCATCATCCGGGATGTCTGGAGGGGCGACTCTGGTGACGTCAGCTGTGGCGTCCAGGAAAAGCCGATCCAGACCGCTCAGCTCTTTGTCCAAGGTTGGGAACAATTCCTCAATATTTCATCCTTAGAAGTGAAGACTGGTTTCTTTACTGGAATCAAAATGTGCAGAGTAGTTAAATAATGTCTGTTTCCCATCTCATCCTGCACTGTATATGCTGTGCACATACAGTATCACTATAGATGACAGTAGTGTAATAACCGACCTATGCTCTGGAGAGCAGTAGTATACACTGTAAGATCAGAGAGGAGAGAAGTGGTATCACACTGTAAACTCTAAGCATAGAAAGGATTAATAATCTGTTCTCTCAGCAGGTCCTGGCTAATCACCAACACAGGAACAAAGATCCATGTATTAGGCAGATGGAACAGTCTGATTCAGACAGAAATAACTCTTTAAAAGACTTTTGATGAGCTTCTATATAATCCAAGGTTAGAATATGGAGTTCATTTAAATAATCACCTTTACTGAAATGATAGAGTACCATTGTTGAGAAGATTAAATTAAATGAATTAATAAACTGCAGAGTAACTGGGGCAGTTGCTATAGCAGAAGAGTGGATAATATTGATGTTAATTCCTCTGGAGAAGAAAGGCAGATACTATAATCCATATGGAGAAGCCAAAGAACCCTTTATGTACTCACTTTGCAAAAATTGATTTATCAACGAAGTTACCACGTAATTTTTTTCAGCCAAATAATTCAATGTTATGACGTTGAATCAACATGGAAAACTGATTGGATTTACAAAAAGTTATCAACTTCCAAGGACAGGGTGACATTTTTGGTGGATTGAGTTCACGTTAATTGTCAGCTCAACCAAATGTAAATCAAAACTAAACGTTGAACTGACGTCTGTGTCAAGTGGGTAAGGCAAGTTCTCTGTCTAGCTAATTTGCCACAGTTGCCAAAAGTGATTAGTGTAATAAATAACCAATGAACCAAGACCATGTAACGTAAGTCTTATTGCTGTAGCCACAAATCTTACTGGTCTGATCTACACATTAGCAAATGTGCAAGGAAAATACAGTGCCTGTCTATGGATTCCAGAGAAACTTTGTACACCACAATACTTTGTACACCACCCTTGCAGCCGTTGTTTCCAGTCAGCAAGTATGCTTTGGCTCCTAGACAAGGGTAAGGTAAAACACACTAGTGCATTGGAGCCGTAGGATTTGCATTATGGTTAATTGTACTCTACTGCTTACTTTGATGGTAAGCATTTCTTTGAAGCATGATCTCCTCAAGTCACACATACAAGTGCGCATACGCACACGCACACGCACACGCACGCACGCACGCACGCACATGCACACGCACACACACACACACACACACACACACACACACACACACACACACACACACACATACTTTATATACTTTATTTAAATCCACCTATCAAGTTTACATTAAAAAAGGATCCTAACATTTCAAAGGTCCCTGTATGAATGGCACTCAAGGGTACAGAAAGCACCTCCTTCTGCCCACTGTCATTTAAAAATCTTCCCAGCGTGAAATAGTTCCCAATAGTTCTGATCATTCTGATTGTGTTCTGATTGTGACGTCAATCTGTAATATCTCTCCCAGCGTAAAAATTTGCTTCACATGTCTGCCAATCAATGGTGGCCAGGGACCAATCAGAAGCTCGTTGAGGAGTGAGGTCTGCATATAAATACCCGGACTCGCGCGTCAAAGTGCTGAGGGTTGATGTGAGGAGAGTTTTTTGCGTTTGCAAGGACTTGGGCCCTACTTTTTCGATTGACACTGCATATATTTGTTACTTAGTTAGCTAGCTAGCTAAATCAAGGGCGAGGGGGTGTGAGAGAAACATCTGCAGGAGCTCAGCCATCCACACAGATGCGCGTGCAATTATTGACTGGGAATGTTACAACATGACGTCACAATCAGAACGATTGGGAACTATTTCACGCTGGGAAGATTTTTACGTGACACCCTCGACAGCGAAAACAGAGCAGTACCTAGCCAACTGCTTTGCCCTTGTTTTTGTCAGACCAGCAATCTGGAGGCCATGCACTGCAATCCTGTGTACGTGGCCGAGACTGCCAAATATCAGCACCACCATCTTGCACCTACACCTGAAGGCTGTCCAAGCATCTCCCCGATGGGCTGGTACTTAAGCAGCTTCTCGGCAAAGGCATCAACATCAAACCAGCTTCCTCTTACACAAGAATGTTTATGCTTGTGTGCATTAACAACATGGACAATAGACTCCATTATATTTGACTCATGTAAAATACCGAATTGGTCGTGGTTTGCAGGGTACCAGGGTGCCAGATTATATTTTGTTGGTAAAACTTTCAGCCTCGCCTTAATTTACAGTAAAATTGAGAATGTCCTCACCAACGGCAGCATTTTGGTACATGGAATGGGAGACAGAGTGGTCAGCACAGTTCAGAGCAGCGAGTTTCTCCTGCAGCCTCAGGCCAGGCCAGTCCAGACACACACACACACACACACACACACACACACACACACACACACACACACACACACACACACACACACACACACACATACACACACACACACACACACACACACACACGTTATGGTCTTCTATCCTCGTGGGGAACTACAATTAATATGTTCCCTAACCCTTACCCTAACCCGTAACCCTAACCTAAACCTAACTCCTAACCTTAACCCTAAATCTAAACCTAACCACTAACCCCTTACCCTAACCCAAATTCTGACCCTAATCCTAATTGCAACCCTACCCCTAAACCAAACCCCTGAGTTTAGAATAGCCTTTGTCCTCATGGTGATGCTGCAAATGTCCTCACGAGGGAGAATTTTCCTTTTTTTTCTATCCTTTTGGTGACTTTTCTATCCCCAAAATGATAGAAGAACCAGCCAAGCATAGGGGAAACACACTGTGGATATGCAAATGCCTTGTAGGGCTCAGCAGTTATGGACTATCTGGAAGAGTTGCACCATGCATAAGGGGAGGCTCATTGATTTGTAAAATTTGACTATTTCCACATGGTAGAGCACCCTGGTCTCCCCCCTGTCTGCCCTCACCTCTACCAAGGTTTTGTTCATGTGGTCCAAGGCCACGGACCGGGCGTTCCGGGACTTTAAACACCGCTTCACCACGGCTCCCATCCTGGTTAATCCGGACCATTCCCGTCAGTTCGTGGTGGAGGCTGATGCTTCGGATGTCGAAGTGAGGTCTATTCTGTCCCAACATTCTGCCCTGGACCTTAAGCTACACCCCTGCGCCTTCTTCTCCCACCACCTCACCTCCACGGAGAGGAATTACGATGTGGGGAATTGGGAGCTTCTCGTGGTAAAGATGGCATTGGAGGAATGGAGGCACTGGCTCGAAGGGGCGGAACATCTGTACATTGTGTGGACTGACTACAAAAACCTGGAGTATCTCCGCACCACCAATAGCCTCAACTCCAGGCAGGCGAGATGGGCCCTGCTGTTTACCCAGTTCAACTTTTCCCTCACCTATCAGCCGGGGTCCAAGAACGTCAAGCCGGATGCCCTGCCTCACTGCTATAACCCCACAGCTACCACCCCGGAGCCCGAGACCATCCTTCCCACCTCGTGCCTGGCGACGGCACTCAGTTGGGGTATTGGGAAACAGGTCCGGGAGGCACAGCGGTCCCAGCCGAACCCTAGGGGGTCCCAGATAACCGGATGTTCGTGCCTGACGTTGTCCCCTCTGTGGTCCTGGAGTGGGCCCATTCCTCCAGGCTCGCCTGCCACCCAGGCTCCCGGCAGACCCTGGCCTACACACGACAGCACTTTTGGTGGCCTACCATGGTTCTGGACGTTGCCGCCTTTGTCGCTGCCTGCACGGTCTGTGCAAGGAACAAGACCCCTCGACAAGCTCCGGCTGGCCTCCTCCAACCTCTGCCCATTCCTTATCACCCAAGGTCTCAAATCTCCCTGGACTTCATCACGGGTCTCCCCGCTTCTGATGGCAACACCGCCATCCTGACCGTGGTGGATCGCTTTTCCAAGGCCGCCCACTTCATTCCTCTCCCCAAGTTACCCTCTGCCAAGGAGACGGCCCAGCTCATGGTGCAGCACATCTTCCGGATCTATGGACTGTCCGTGGACATGGTCTCTGACCGCAGCCCTCAGTTCTCGTCCCAGTTCTGGAAGGTGTTCTGCACCCTCATTGGGTCGTTGGCCAGCCTGTCCTCTGGGTTCCACCCCCAGTCTAACGGCCAGTCGGTGCGAGCCAACCATGACCTCGAGACCACCCTGCACTGCCAGGTCTCCGCCAACCCCACCACCTGGAGCCAGCAGCTGGTGTGGGTGGAATACGCCGGCAACACCCTTCCCTGCTCTGCCACGGGCCTATCACCATTTGAGTGTTCCCTTGGGTATTAGCCCCCACTCTTCCCTGAGCAGGAAGAGGAGGTCGGCATACCTTCTGCCCAGATGTTTGTCTACCGCTGTCGTCGTACCTGGAAGAGAGCACTCCTCAGGACCACCTCCAGGTATCGACAACAAGCGGATCGCCATCGGACCCCGGCTCCCCGGTATCGTCTCGGGCAGAAGGTATGGCTATCCACCCGGGATCTGCCCCTCCGGGTGGAATCCGGCAATCCTTCCCCCCGGTTTATCGACCCGTTACCCATCTCCAAGATCATTAGCCCCTCTGCTGTTCATCTTCTGTTGCCTCGTACCCTTTGTATTCATCCCACCTTTCATGTCTCCAGAGTCAAACCCATGTCTCACAGCCCTTTGTCTCCCTGAGCCTGTCTGCTACCCGGTACCGTTGCCCCACCTCTGGTTTACTGAGCCCTGCCTGCCTTGACCTGTCCATTGTCTGTCCCTGTTGGAATATTAAGCTATTGTTTATTCAACGTGGTCTGCATCTGGGTTGTACCTTCACACCTGATATACAGTATGGTGCATGGATGGACTTCTCATTCCCCTGATTTGGACCTACCTGATTACAAACATATTCCCCTCCATGTGTCAATACTTCTAAGCAGGCAGTAGTAATATCCAACTGAATGGATGTCGATATTACATTGATTGTTTACATTGTGGCCAACCCTCAGCTGGGACCAGTGTTAAGTCAGGACATTCACGAAGCATTTGCCATACTAGAACATAGATGCAGGATTATTTTCCTGCTGAAGCAAACTGGCTCAAAATTAAGATCCTACATCTGGAGAATTATCCACTCTGTAGGTGGTCCAACATTAACACTACAGTATATTCATTGTGTTTCATGTAAGATGTCATCCCTCATGGTTGCTGACTGTTCTCTTCTGTCTGTCTCCACAGAGAGTGGCACAGTGAGGATTGTGGGAGGTAACATAACAGTGGCCCAGGGCCACGAGGCCATCTTCCGGTGTGAGGCCTCTGGTTGGTTCCCTAAGCCCACAGTGATCTGGGTGGTGGATGGGGTCGTGGTGGACCAGAACAGCTACAACAGTAGCAGTGAGGCTCTGGACGGTCTGTATAACTCCATCAGCCTCCTCACTGTCCGTGGGGTCAACAGTGTCCAAGTGAAGTGCCTGGCCAGCGTATCTGCCCTGACCACCCCACTGTCCAGCTCCATCTACCTGGTGGTTGGTAAGAACTCTTCTGACTCTTCTGTCTGTCCAGGACCTCCGCCAGAACGAATCAGTTGGAAAGGCATTTGATTTCCATAGGGGGGCACGTTTTGTTTACGGGACAAGAGCATGCACACATTTTAAATTCGTTTTTATAGTAAATACATGTAATATAACTGTAGAAATGTATCAAATCAAATTTTATGGTTAGCACATGTTTAGCAGATGTTAATGCAAGTGTAGGGAAATGCTTGTGCTTCTAGTTCCGACAGTGCAGTAATATCCAACAAATAATCGAACAGTTCCACAACTACCTAATACATACAAATCTAAAGGGATGGAATAAAAATATGTACATATAAATATATGGATGAGCGATGACCGAGCAACATAGGCAAGATGCAATACGTGGTATAAAATACAGTACAGTTGAAGTCGGAAGTTTACATACACCTTAGCCAAATACATTTAAACTCAGTTTTTCACAATTCCTGACATTTAAACCTAGTAAAAATTCCCTGTCTTAGGTCAGTTAGGATCACCACTTAATTTTAAGAATGTGAAACGTCAGAATAATAGCAGAGAGAATGATTAATTTTAGCTTTTATTTCTTTCATCACATTCCCAGTGGGTCAGAAGTTTACATACACTCAATTAGTGTTTGGTAGCATTGCCTTTAAATTGTTTAACTTGGGTCAAACGTTTCGGGTAGCCTTCCACAAGCTTCCCACAATAAGTTGGATTAATTTTGTCCCATTCCTCCTGACAGAGCTGGTGTAACTGAGTCAGGTTTGTAGGCCTCCTTGCTTGCACACGCTTTTTCAGTTCTGCCAACAGATTTTCTATAGGATTGAGGTCAGGGCTTTGTGATGGCCACTCCAATACCTTCACTTTGTTGTCCTTAAGCCATTTTGCCACAATTTTGGAAGTATGCTTGGTGTCATTGTCCGTTTGGATGACCCATTTGCGACCAAGCTTTAACTCCTGACTGATGTCTTGAGATGTTGCTTCAATATATCCACATAATTTTCCTCCTCATGATGCCATCATCTAAGTGCACCAGTCCCTCCTGCAGCAAAGCACCCCCACAACATGATGCTGCCACCCCCGTGCTTCATGCTTGGGATGGTGTTCTTCGGCTTGCAAGCCTCCTCCTTTTTCCTCCAAACATAACAATGGTCATTATGGCCAAATAGTTATATTTTTGTTTCATCAGACCAGAGGACATTTCTCCAAAAAGTACGATCTTTGTCCCAATGTGCAGTTGCAAACCATAGTCTGACTTTTTTATGGCGGTTTTGGAGCAGTGGCTTCTTCCTTGCTGAGCGGCCTTTCAGGTTATGTCGTTATGAACTCGTTTTACTGTGGATATAGATACTTTTGAACCTGTTACCTCCAGCATCTTCACAAGGTCCTTTGCTGTTGTTCTGGGATTGATTTACACTTTTCGCACCAAAGTACGTTCATCTCTAGGAGACAGAACGCATCTCCTTCCTGAGCGGTATGACGGCTGCGTGGTCCCATGGTGTTTATGCTTGCGTACTATTGTTTGTACAGATGAACGTGTACCTTCAGGCGCTTGGAAATTGCGGTCTTGGCTTATTTCTTTAGATTTTCCCATGATGTCAAGCAAAGAGGCACTGAGTTTGAAGGTAGGCCTTGAAATACATCCACAGGTACAGCTCCAATTGACTCAATTGATGTCAATTAGCCTATCAGAAGCTTCTAAAGCCATGACCACATTTTCGGGAATTTTACAAGCTGTTTAAAGGCCTAGTCAGCTTCGTGTATGTAAACTTCTGACCCACTGGAATTATGATACAGTGAATTATAAATGAAATAATCTGTCTGTAAACAATTGTTGGAAAAATTACTTGTGTCATACACAAAGTAGATGTCCTAACTGACTTGCCAAAACTGTAGTTTGTTAACAAGAAATTTGTGGAGTGGTTGAAAAACAAGTTTTAATGACTCCAACATAAATGTATGAAAACCTCTGACTTCAACTATATATACATATGAGATGAGTAATGTAAACATTATTAAAGTGGCATTATTTATAGTGAATAGTAATCCATTTATTAAAGTGGCCAAGGATTCGAGTCTGTATGTAGGCAGCAGCCTCTCTGTGTTAGTGATGGCTGTTTAACAGTCTGATGGCCTGGAGATAGAAGCTGTTTTTCAGTCTCTCGGTCCCAGCTTTGATGCACCTGTACTGACCTCGCCTTCTGGATGGTAGCGGGGTGAACAGGCAGTGGCTCGGGTGGTTGATGTCCTTGATGATCTTACATTTTAATGTGCATGAACACAACCAGTCTGTTTTTATCTGATTGTCAAACAAATCACTTCAAAAGTAGGTTACCTTCGCACGTTTGTCCAAAATAATTCCAGCATCCAAACAGTACACTGTGCACCCGCCAACTTTCCTTCAATTTGCAAGTGGCTGAAACTATCTCACCAGAGAAACCATCCGAGCGTGTGAAACAGTGTTTTTCTGTCTTACTGTATGTAGCCCATGTATCTGATGCTGCCTGGCCAAAAAGAGTATGATATGCAATACTCTTTTTGGCCACCCAGCATCAGATACGTTGGCTACACATACTGAGACAGAGGGGCGCTGTTTTGCTCACTCGGATTCTTTCTCCGGTGAGATGGGTTACCTTCGCACGTATCTGACATTGATCAGTCTTTCTGTTTGCTTCTCGATCAAATAAATGATCAATATTTAAATGTTTTATTTGGACAGGGAAGAAGGTAAGGTAGGGCGGGCCGTTCCCCCTACGGCCAGCCCATAGTGCCGGCCATGTCTGGTCACTTCCAGTAGCCTGGACAGTACCTTCAACATGGATAGAATTTAGTGAGGTCTGCTTACACTGTCAGAAATGAGAACCCTTGCGGAGTCAGGAAAGGGAATTTATGGGTTCCTGGCCAAGTTGAGGTGCTGCCAAAAATCACAATTAAAAGCTGATGATCCTGGCTGGCCTTACAATTTTTAGAGCAATAAAAAATATGAGAAAGGATTAGAGCTACCTCCCTTAACATATGCCTTTGTACTGTTCTGTGGGACCGTGATTATTTTTCCATAATTACTTATTACATTAATAAATAAGTGAATGAATTCTTTGTTTATGCAGGTAGATACTTACATGATACAAGTTATGTATTTATTCCAATAGCACAGAGGCTCCATATTACATGTACATGAAAACTCCCATATATTGCCATTTATAATTTTCTGTAGTTCCGTCACACATTTGATTAGTTTAGTACTGTAACAACTAGTGGCAGGTTGGACTTACAATAGAACCTTCTGTCTCAATAGCCAACTGAGATTAAGGCTAAGATGTCAGTCTTCATTGTGATATTTACTAACCATACATACTAACTCACTAACTCTTACTTATCTTGAGACCACTGTTTCACCAGAGCCCCATGACTGGACTGTGCTCATCGCAGTCGTTTGTTCCATCGGTGGCTTCGCTCTGCTGGTGCTGCTCATCCTTGGAATCGTCTTCTGCTGCAAACGCAGAAAAGAAGCAAGTAAGAAGTCTTTCTTTAGCTTGTATCAAGGTCAAACCCCCTGTAGTCCAAGGAGCAGGAGTCATGCCCAAATCAAGCCTCTTGCTCTGTTTCACTGAAGAAAGTAGAAAACAAGTAGACTGAGTCAGGACAGGTCTCACTGATGTCCTCTATTAGGACAATGACAGGGTGAGATATATGCAGAGGCCTTCATCTAAATACAGGACACACCAGTCAGAAAATATAGTGACTTTAGGACTGTTTGGCTCCCGCTGCTTGCCTCTCATCTGTCCGATGCATACAGGATAGCTCAACAAGCAACAGACTTCAAGGAGATGCCAACAAAGAGATTGACTTGCAGTAAACTTTCTAATGAGTATGAAGGTTAATGTATGATCATTTGTGGATGTAGATTACTCACTGTCTGAAAGGGTACACATGAGGTCTAATATCAAAACTCTGACTATAGGTCTATAACACCTACCAGTAGGCCTATATGTCTAGGGACAAATGTTGGAGAATTAATTCGGTCACACTTTATTTAGATAGTCCGGATTTTCCATCTGTAGTTGCTCTACTGATGGTCATACTATCTGTTGATAAGCAAGTGCTTGCTAAGGTTAGGTTTAGAATAAGGGTTAGGTTAAGGTTAGGGTTAGACCTAGTGTTAGGGTTAGTAGATAGTTAGTTGAAATGTTACTGATAGCCTGTAGATAGCATCTACAGATCGACTATCCAAATAAAGTTGGACCTACTACATTCATCTTGGCATTATTACCATCAACAAAAGCAACACATGTCTATACCTGATTCATTATTATTTTCTCTCTGTGGTTCATTTCAGAATCCAGCTACCAGAAGGAAATGGGGTAAGAGAGTTCTGCTACCATTTTGTCCCCAATTACCAGATCAGTTACCTTGATCATTATGTGAGGTTTATAGTGTGATTGTTGCAGTGAAGTGTTTGATGTTTCCCAGGAGAACGAGGTCCCAGATCCAGATGAGTGGTGGTGCAGTGGGACAGAGACAGGGCAAGGATAACCCTGCATACGTGATAGACGGCAAAACAAGTAGGAGCTATTATTTCTGTCTTTACACACACACACAAAGGCACACACATGCGCCCGCATAGGCACTTATGCCTACACACAGATTGTAATGACATTTTCGATTAACAGAACACATTTTTAATGTTAACAAAATTATTTTAAGTTATGCCATGGTATGTTAATATAAGGCTCTTGCTGTCACATGTTCACAGCCATGCTGTCACATGTGTACACATTCTTCTATCCCTGGAAAAACTCCAATGGTAAAATACTGAGATGTATCTTTCTTACAGCAGGTGTCACCCACAGTGAATTCAACGATAGTGGTTACATCCAGACTAACTATACAAAACATTTTGAGGTACGTAATAATACATTGACACATGAGGTGGCCTCTAGATTTAAATGTGGATTTATTAATTTGTTCAGATGCCAATTTATTCTGTATGATTTATTTACAGTGTAATTGATTAGTTTTCATTACAGTAATGAGTCTGGTAAGAAGTACCTCATAAAACTTAACAAATGTAATATTAAAGTCAACTGTAATAAGTCATAACCTATGAATTTCAGGGTGATTGCATTTTCAGCTGAAGATTATTAGTCATTTTACATTTTAGTCATTTAGCAGACACTCTTATCCAGAGCGATTTACAATACTGAGTGCATATGTACTTTTTCATACTGGTCCCGCGTGGGAATCGAACCAACAACCCTAAAAGAGAGAGTGCGAGAGAGCTGTAAAGTGTTACTGTGCTCTTTCATTACCTAAATGGGAGAGGTTAAACATAAACTGTAAACCACATGTATCATTTGGGACACATTTAGGGAAGAGTATACACTGTAAACTATGTTTTGCTTTTGTTTACCAGATTCCTGATCTTGTCAACGGTAACCAGGTAGCAAATGGCCATGCCAGTGCATACAACATCCTGGGTGGAACTGGTGTCAGGAAACACAGACATGTTACTATTGTGTGAAGGAATTGTACAATCTTACTCACATACAGCAGAATCAAGCTGTAAAATATGTCAAATGTTCTCTAAATGTTTTAATGTTGCCCTTCTCTGCTCTTCATGTTATCATTTTGGAAACTTCCCCAACTTTTGAAACAAAGTGGTGCCTCTATTTTGGAACTAAGCCTCAAAGCGTTTGCTTGTAGGGAAACCTACCAGGCCAAATAATGTCAAAACACATCTATATCAACTAAGGGCAGGGGCATATGATGCCAACCAAACAAATTCTCCTTGAGTTTTAGGAGCACATCAGAGGGGTAAAGGACATCATCTGCTTTTTAAACTTCTGTATGGGGAGCAGAGTAAACTTGAAAAACCAGGTTGACCAATTGAGGTCGAAAGATCTCTTTCACAAGGGAGACCTGGAGGGGGCCAATGTTTATTAAAGTACATGGAAGATAAATAATTGTCACACTCGGCAAGCTATGCATTTCTATATGGTTTAATATAATGGCAAACTGTGTAAATTAGTCCATAAGCACGCACCCAAATTCTCTTTGACAGTAAGGTTTGGCAATGCAAGGTAAATGTGATGGAAACTCTGACAAACTGATTGATGCACCAAGGCCTGCCTCTCAATCGTCATGAGCACAGGGCTCCATAACTCTGTTAGGTTAAGAGCTTGTCCCCCCACAGCCCCAGCACCGCCACATTTCTATCTACTGTACCAGCTAGCATTGTGGTGGGCCTCATAAATTCAGCATGATTGAACCAGAGGTTTATGACAGTGAGCTGAAGTGCTCAGAGAGAATCCTCCACATTTCCTTCAGCCCATAAGAAGGTGTCTGAGTCTGTTGGAACTCTCACTGCTCCAGCCATTCAGGTTTAGGCCTATATCAATGTTCAAATGTATTCTCTTCTGGAATGTTACCCCATAGGTCTATTTTGTTAATGGCATGTATGCAATGTGATTTGCTAGACATATTGAGAAGTGCAATTACCCGAGACTAGGGTTGCAAAATTCTGGTAACTTTCCAGAAATGTCCAGGTTTTCTAGAAATCCAGGAAGGCGGATTCCATTTCCTGCTTATTCCCTCCTAATTTCAGGAATCATCCGGAAAACCAGGGAATGTATTTCAACCCTACCCGAAACAAAGTTTTGTCATACTCCAAAAACATGATGGTGTAGCAATTTCCTAAAAGAGTCTTCCATCATTATCATAGTGTAATAACTTCATAATCATGGGCCTTTTTGTTCAAACAGAACATAATCATAATAAATCAATTCTATATTTATAATAAAAATGACAACAATTCCATATGAGTGACCTCCATTCCATTTAACAATTGTTTACTGTAATACGCAACATCTTGTAATTGTGAGGTAGGGATTTACCAGATGAAGTATGTCAAATTGTTTTGACCGGGCCAAGTCTAGTGATGTATGATGTAATCAAATAAACACTTTCTAATTTTCCTACCAAAGACATTACCGTGACTAATATAACGTTTCAGAGTGCAACATAAGCATGGTAAATAATAACAACCATTTCAGAGGTAAAGTTTCCAAAAGCCATGGGGTGTAAAAGCCATGGAGAGTCAATCGGTCAGCCTGCATCAGTGGATCTCAGTGCTTTCTAATCTGAAATGACATCATCTGCATCATGGTGTTGCATAACAATGCTGCTTGGACTAATGAAGCAATTAAAGAGGATGGTTGACAGAAATACACTCAACCACACATACAAGGACGTTCTACCTCAAACCTACAATACCAGTCAAAGGTTTGGACACACCTACTCATTCAAGGGTTTTTCTTTATTTTTACTATTTTCTACAGAATAATAGTGAAGAGATAAAAAACTATGAAATAACACATATGGAATCATGTTATAACCCAAAAATATATTTTAGATTTAAGATTCTTCAGAGTAGCCACCCTTTGCCTTGATGACAGCTTTGCACACTCTTGGCATTCTCTCAACCAGCTTCATGAGGTAGTCACCTGGAACGCATTTCAATTAACAGGTGTGCCTTTTTTTAAATTAATTTGTGGAATTTCTTTCCTTCTTAATGCGTTTGAGCCAATCAGTTGTGTTGTGACAAGGTAGGGGTGGTATACAGAAGATAGCCCTATTTGGTAAAAGACCAAGTCCATATTATGGCAAGAACAGCTCAAATAACCAAAGAGAAATGACAGTCCATCATTACTTTAAGATATGAAGGTCAGTCAAGAACTTTGAAAGTTTCTTCAAGTGCAGTCGCAAAAATGATCAAGCGCTATGATAAACTGGCTCTCATGAGGACCGCCACAGGAAAGGAAGACCCAGAGTTATCTCTGCTGCAGAGGATAAGTTCATTAGAGTTACCAGTCTCAGAAATTGCAGCCCAAATAAATGCTACACAGAGTTCAAGTAACAAACACATCTCAACATCAACTGTTCAGAGGAGACTGTGTGAATTAGGCCTTCATGGTTGAATTGCTGCAAAGAAACCACTTTTAAAGTACGCCAATAAGAAGAAGAGACTTGCTTGGGCCAAGAAACACGAGCAATGGGCATTAGACCGGTGGAAACCTGTCATTTTGGTCTGATGAGTCCAAATGTGAGATTTTTGGATTCAACCGCCATGTCTTTGTGAGGCGCAGAGTAGGTGAACGGATGATCTCTTCATGTGTGGTTCCCACCATGAAGCATGGAGGAGGAGGTGTGATGGTGTGGGGGTGCTTTGCTGGTGACACTGTCTGTGATTTATGTAGAATTCAAGGCACACCTGTAACGCCCTGGCCAAAGAGAGGGGTTTTTGTTCTTTATTTTGGTTAGGCCAGGGTGTTACATTGGGTGGGCGTTCTATGTTCCTTTTTCTAGGTTTTGGTATTTCTTTGTTTTGGGCCGTGTGTGTGGCTCCCAATCAGGCACAGCTGAAGCTCGTTGCCGCTGATTGGGAGTCACACATAAGGAGCATGTTTTTCCTTTGGGTTTTGTGGGTAATTGTTTCTGTCAGTGTTTTGTTCCAGACAGGACTGTTTGCTGTCGGTTTACTCTTTTCTTGTTTTGTATAGTGTTCATGTTGTTGATATTAAATTCTAATAATGAACACTAACTCCGCTGCACCTTGGTCCACTTCTTCAGACGACAGCCGTTACAACACCTAACTAGCATGGCTACCACAGCATTCTGCAGTGATACGCCATCCCATCTGGTTTGGGCTTAGTGGGACTATCATTTGTTTTTAACAGGACAATAACCCAGGACAATGACCCAACACACCCATCATACCTCCAGTGAAATGACGCTGACAGAGATGGTCGACTCGCTTCAGGTTCTTAGAAAACTATGCAGTTATTTGTTCTTTTATGTATTATTTCTTACATTGTTATCCTAGAAAATCTAAAGTTTTATTACATACAGCCAGGAAGAACTATTGGATATAAAAGCGATGTCAACTTACCATCATTATGACCAGGAATACGTCTCAAGCGGATCCTTTGCTCGGACCTCCACCCTGGACACGCGATCTTATCCCAGAGGCCGACCCAAAACAAAACGGACGCCGCAGCAAAGCCAGACGGAGCGGCCTACTGGTCAGACTCAGAAGACGAGCACACCATCCACCACTTCCAAGCATGTTACTCACCAATGTCCAATCTCTAGATAACAAGGTGAACGAAATTAGGGCACAAGTTGCCTTCCAGAGAGACATCAAAGATTGTAACATTCTGTTTCACGGAAACATGGTTCACTTGGGATATGTTGTCAGAGTCGGTACAGCCATCCGGTTTCTTCACGCATTGTACCGACAGAAACAAACATCTCTCTGGTAAGAAGAAGGGGTGGGGTGTATGCCTTATGATTAACGACTCATGGTGTAATCACAACAATATACAGGAACTCAAGTCCTTTTGTTCACCTGACCTAGAATTCCTTACAATTAAATGCCGACCACATTATCTTCCAAGACAATTCTCTTTGATTATAGTCACAGCCGTGTATATCCCCCCCAAGCAGATCCCTCGCCAGCCCTGAAAGAACTTCACTGGACTCTATGTAAACTGTAAATCATACATCCTGAGGCTGCATTTACTGTAGCTGGAGATTTTAACAAAGCTAACCTAAGAACAATTCTGGTAGTATTCTGGATCATTGCTACTCGAACTTCCGCGATGCATACAAAGCCCTCCCCTGCCCTGCATTTGGCAAGTCTGACCATTACTCCATTTTGTTGGTCCCAGCCTATAGACAGAAACTAAAACAGGAAACGTCCATGCTCAGGTCAATACAACGCTGGTCTGACCAATCGGATTCCACGCTTCAAGATTGCTTCGATCATGGGGACTGGGATATGTTCCGGATAGCCTCAGACAACAACATTGATGGATACGCCGACTCTGTGAGCGAGTTTATTAGCTAGTGCATCGGAGATGTCGTGTCCTCTGTGACTATTAAAACCTTCCCTAACCAGAAACAGTGGATTGATGGCAGCATTCGCACAAAACTGAAAGCGCGAACCACCGCTTTTAATCATGGCAAAGCGACCGGAAACATGATCGAACAGAAAAAGTGCAGCTTTTCCCTCTGCAAGGCAGTCAAACAAGCGACGCGTCACTATAGAGACAATGTAGAGTCGCAAATCAACGGCTCAAATATGATATGGGGCAGGGTCTAGTCAATCACGGATTACAAAAAGAAAACCAGCCCCATTGTGGACATCCACGTCTTGCTCCCAGACAAATTAAACAACTTCTTTGCTCACTTTGAGGACAATACAGTGCCACTGACATGGCCCGCTACCAAATCCTGTAGCTCTCCTTCTCCGTGGCCAAAGTGAGTAAAACATTTAAACGTGTTAACCCTCGCATGGCTGCCGATCCAGACAGCATCCCTAGCCGTGTCCTCAGAGCACGCGCAGACCAGGTGACTGGTGTGTTTACGGACATATTCAACCAATCCCTATTCGAGTCTGTTGTCCCCACATGCTTCAAGATAGCCACCATTGTTCCTGTTCCCAAGAAAGCTAGGGTAACTGAACTAAATGACTATCACCCCATTGCACACACTTCTGTCATCATGAACTGCTTTGAGAGACTAGTCAAGGATCATATCACCTCCACCCTACCTGATACCCTAAACCCACTCCAATTTGCTTACCGCCCCAATCGGTCCACTGACGATGCAATCGCCATCACACTGCACACTGCACAATCCCATCTGGACAAGAGGAATACCTATGTAAGAATGCTGTTCATTGACTACAGCTCAGCATTTAACACCATAATACCCTCCAAACTTGTCACTTAGCCCGAGACCCTGGGTCTCGACCCCGCCCTGTGCAACTGGGTCCTGGACTTTCTGACGGGCCGCCCCTAGGTGGTGAAGGTAGGAAACAACATCTCCACCCCGCTGATCCTCAAAACTGGGGCCCCACAAGGGTGCGTTCTCAGCCCTCTCCATACAGTCATGTAGGCTCTCCACCCATGACTGTATGGCCATGCACGCTTCCAACTCAATCATCAAGTTTGCAGACGATACTACAGTTGTAGGCCTGATTACCAACAATGACGAGACAGCCTACAGGGAGGAGGTGAGGGCCCTCGGAGTGTGGTGTGAGGAAAAAAACCTCTCACTCAACTCCAACAAAACAAAGGAGATGATCGTGGACTTCAGGAAACAGCAGACGGAGCACCCCCCCCCCCCCACCCACCCCCTCCACATCGATGGGTCAGCAGTGGAGAAGGTGGAAGGTTTTAAGTTCCTCTCCGTACACATCACGGACAAACTGAAATGGTCCACCCACACAGACAACGTGGTGAAGAAGGCACAACAGCGCCTCTTCAACCTCAGGAAGCTGAAGAAATGTGGCTTGTCATCTAAAATGCTCACAAACTTTTACAGATGCACAATCGAGAGCATCCTGTCGGGTTGTATCACCGCCTGGTACGGCAATTGCACTGCCCTCAACCGCAAGGCTCTCCAGAGGGTAGTGCGGTCTGCACAATGCATCACCTACAGCACCCGATGTCACAGGAAGGCCGAAAAGATCATCAAGGACAACAACCAACAGAGCCACTGCCTGTTCACACCGCTATCAACAAGCTACTAACATAGAGAGGCTGCTGCCAACATACAGACTCAAATCTCTGGCCATTTAACCTCTCTTGGTTACGCTAGCATAGGTAGCGGAGGTGGGACGCCACCCACAGTTCACACTATTCAACAGCCAGTGAAAAATCAGTGCCAAATTCTAAACCACAAAATGTCATTATTCAAAGTTCTGAAACATATGACATTTTACACCATTTTAAAGATACACGTCTCCTTAATGTAACCACATTGTCCGATTTCAAAAAGGCTTTACGGCGAAAGCATAAAGTTAGATTATGTTAGGACAGTTCCAACACAAGAAAAACCACACAGCCATTTTCCTAGCAAGGACAGGCGTCACAAAAAACAGAAAACCAGCTAAAATTATGCACTAACCTTTGACGATCTTCATCAGATGACACTTCTAGGACATCATGTTACACAATACATGCATTTTTTGTTCAATCAAGTTGATATTTATATCCAAAAACAGCATTTTACATTGGCGCATGATGTTCAGAAAATATTTTGCCTCCAATACTGCCGGTGAATGAGCACAACAATTTACAAAAATACTCATCATAAACGTTGATAAAATATTAAACTGTTATTCAAAGAATTATAGATGAACATCTCCTTTGTGCAACTGCTGTGACAGATTAAAAAAAAAGCTTCACGGGGAAAGCACACTTTGCAATAATCTGAGTACTGCGCTCAGAAAAAGACATCAAGCAATACAGATACCCGCCATTTTGGAGTCATCTAAAATCATAAATAGCATTCGAAATATTCACTTACCTTTGATGATCTTCATCAGAAGGCACTTCCAGGAATCCCAGGTGCACAATAAATGTTGTTTTGTTCGATAAAGTCCATAATTTATGTCCAAATACCTCCTTGTTGTTTGCGGGTTCAGTAAGCTACTCCAAGTGTAGGAAGCGCGGCCAAAATGTCACGACGAAAAGTCCAAAAAAGTTCTATTTACGTTCGTTCAAACATGTCAAACGTTGTATAGCATCAATCTTTAGGGCCTTTTTAACCTCTCTGGCGCAGGTGGGACGAATTCGTCCCACCTACGTAACAGCCACTTGAATCCAGTGGCGCGATTTTTGAAACGTTTGAAATACTATTACTTCAATTTCTCAAACATATGACTATTTTACAGCTATTTAAAGACAAGACTCTCGTTAATCTAACCACACTGTCCGATTTCAAAAAGGCTTTACAACGAAAGCAAAACATTAGATTATGTCAGGAGAGTGCCCAGCCAGAAATAATCAGACACCCATTTTTCAAGCTAGCATATAATGTCACAAAAACCCAAACCACAGCTAAATGCAGCACTAACCTTTTATGATCTTCATCAGATGACACACCTAGGACATTATGTTATACAATACATGCATGTCTGTTCAATCAAGTTCATATTTATATCAAAAACCAGCTTTTTACATTAGCATGTGACGTTCAGAAAAAGCATACCCCCCGCAAACTTCCGGGGAATTTACTAACAGTTTGCTAAATTACTCACGATAAACGTTCACAAAAAGCATAACAATTATTTTAAGAATTATAGATACATTACTCCTCTATGCACTCGATATGTCCGATTTTAAAATAGCTTTTCGGATGAAGCACATTTTGCAATATTCTAAGTACATAGCCCAGCCATCACGGGCTAGCTATTTAGACACCCGGCAAGATTAGCCTTCACCAAAATCATATTTCCTATAAGAAAAATGGTCTTACCTTTCCTGTTCTTCGTCAGAATGCACTCCCAGGACTTCTACTTCAATAACAAATGTAGGTTTGGTCCCAAATAATCCATTGTTATGTTCCATCAGCGACGTTTTGTTCTTGCGTTCTAGACACTATCAGAATTGTAAATCACGGTCGTGCGCATGTCACAGAACGTGACAAAAAAATTCTAAATATTCCATTACCGTACTTCGAAGCATGTCAACCGCTGTTTAAAATCAATTTTTATGCAATTTATCTCGTAGAAAAGCGATAATATTCAGACCGGGAATCTGCAATAAGCTAAACAGCCGAATGAAAATACTCCACGGGGGCGAATCGCTCATGCGCCTAGTTCTATTGTCACCTAATGGGACACTTGGAAGAGGCGATAATGTGTTTCAGCCTGAGGCTGCCTCGTCATCGTTCAGGTTTTTCCCGGGTTCTGAGAGCCTATGGAAGCCGTAGGAAGTGTCACGTTACAGCTAAGATCCTTACTCTTCAATAAACAGAGGCAAGAAGAACGACTCCTTGTCAGACAGGCCACTTCCTGCATGAAACCTTGTCAGGTTTTTGCCTGCCATAGGAGTTCTGTTATACTCACAGACACCATTCAAACAGTTTTAGAAACTTTAGGGTGTTTTCTATCCAAAGCCAATAATTATATGCATATTCTAGTTACTGGGCAGGAGTAGTAACCAGATTAAATCGGGTACGTTTTTTATCCGGCCGTGTAAATACTGCCCCCTAGCCCTAACAGCTTAAAGTGGCGTTATTTAAAGTGGCTAGTGATACCTTTATTAAGTACATTTATTTAACCTCTCTTGGGTAGAGGGCAGTATTTTCACGGCCGGATGAAAAAATGGTCCACCACCCAAAGGACATCCAGCCAACTTGACACAACTGTGGGAAGCATTGAAGTCAACATGAGCCAGCATCCCTGTGGAATGCTTTCGACACCTTGTAGAGTCCATGATCTGATGAATTGAGGCTGTTCTGAGGGCAAAAGCGGGTGCATCTCAATGTTAGGAAGGTGTTCTTAATGTTTTGTACACTCAGTGTACATCAAGTAGACAGAAACTAAAGAAGTCATATTTCCCCACACATAAATATGCACGTTTTATCTCAGTTAGTCTCTTTCATAAAAACACTAAGGCAGGGTGCCAGCCTGGTTTGTGGTGGTGGCAGGGTACGGACAGAATAGGCTTTATTTGCGATTACAATTCAATTAATTTTAATCTCTTAATATGGAAATGCATTCCGATGCCCACAAGCGATGCAAAGCATCCACAAGTATTTATTGGAGCAAATTCACTCTGACTAGTCAGTGTGTGGTTGGTTTCCATGCTGTATAACAGGGTCTGAACCCAGATGACCTGCTCTTGGTAGCCCAGGGACTGCCAGCCAAACGATTAACACTGCACTTGTACCCCACAACGCGTCAGCAGAGAGTAACTCACCCTGCTGTCTGGACCCAGATCGAACACCAATGCCCCCAGGAGCCTCGACGTTCCACACACACACACACACACACACACACACACACACACACACACACACACACACACACACACACATCTAAGTGATGACGAGATCTCTCTGTTCTTGTTTTAAGTTTGTGACTGCGTGTACACAACATGGCAAGAGAGTAAAGAGCTCAACATTGGCTAATTTAGGCAGTCATTTAATTAGTTTGATTTAATTTGATTTCTTTCAATTGGCTGCTGCGCCCTTGGGCAGATAACTGCAGAAGTGAGAATTTGGAAGGTCAGCCAGCCAGTTCAGTTTATTATTCCACATTACTGTGCTGCATGTCCTGCAGCCTTGGGCTGGCTGTTTGCTGGTGGACAGTGGACTGTGTTGTTGCTAGAGCAGGCCTGACAGGACGAGAGGGGGAGACCAACAGGCAGACACCCCTAGCAATGGCAATGCAAACAAACCTTGGTGCAAGGAAATATGGTAACAGGCTAAATACGGACTAAGAATACTTTTAGGTTGTAAGTAACTGAAGAAAGGAAGTCAGATGAAAGAAAAGAGGGCTAGGGGAAAACAAGATAAGACACACCATATGTCATCGACGTCCTGTGGTTTGAAGTCTATTTCCCCCCTCTGTGTCTACAGATCTAAATGATATTAATGACCATGCATATGAACGCAAATGAATCCATGTGTGAAACATTATTTTTGACATATTTTACGCACTACTTACAAAGCCTCCAGGGCTATGATTTAACATTCAGTCTGTGCTTGGCTGAGAATCATCGAGTCCACATTTTCGGCAGTGCTGTTTAATCCATAGCTGATATTTCTCTAATGTTTATGCTCAAACAGTGAAATAGAGGGGGTATAGAGTACGATTCATCATCAGCCACCAGGGACACTGAGACAACCATTTGGTAACACTTTTGAGAAGATTTTTTAAGTATTGTTTTTGATTGAATATGTTTGATTTAAATACATACTTGGACTTTTGTTGTTGTATTATCATACCTACAGGTCACTGAACCTGCACAATTATCTGAGTTATTACCCATTACTGTTGGCTAAGCACCAACTAGGCGTTTAATAGAAAGCTGATGTCTATATGAGATACAAGCTTCTTTACGAGACCACACTGTATAATATCTCCAGAGTATTCTGACTATCCTCTAGAAAATAATAATAAAATAACATTTCCTTATGACGTGTGTACTCAGAATACCTCCCCATCCCTCAGTGGTATGGTTTGAGGAACAATAGGAGCATCTACAGTTCAGCATCTTGATTGGTCACTCTGTGATTACTCTGAGAGGCTGCCTCAGTATCAAAAGTGTGATGGACTGCAGCCCACTTTGGTGCAATCTCGGCTTGACATCAAAGGAGGCTGGTGAGGGGAGGACGGATCATAATAATGGACGGAATGGAGTGAATTGAATGGTATCAAACTCATGGAAAACCAGGTGTTTGATGTGTTTGATACCATCCCATTTATTCCGTTTCAGCCATTACCATGAGCCTGTCCTCCCCATTTAAAGTGCCACCAGCCACCACTGATTGATACACAAGGAACAGCTAACAGAACATCTGAATAGAGAACACATCCCACCATCGGTCACAGCCAGGAAGAGTAGGTCTTCATGTTTTACTTACGTGATAATGCCCGAGAAGCCGGTGTTTGGAAGATCTTTTGGCACGGGTGTTGTTAGGCCCAAACGTGCCAATATATCCTTCAAACACCAGCTTCGAGGGCGTTATCAATTTTATACAACGGGTTACCAACATATTCAAATAATGATTGACATATTTTCATTTAAAACGTTGTTTTGATTAATTTATTCATACTATTTCATCCTTCCACAAGATATAGTCCTGACACGTTCAGTCTTTTTGTTCTGTATCTATGGACGCGACCCAGTCATTTGTTCTAAATGTTCCATTGCCATACTGGCTGGCAACACTCTTATCCCTTGCTTACTAGCTAGCCAGCTATGACTAACTTACAGTGAATCAAACAATTCAGCCAGAATAACAGCAACGTTTCTGCATTTTCATTTGTTTAAGCTGTTTTCTAGTGACATTTATTGGATACATCCATAACAATGAGATAAATGGGGGCCTCCCGAGTGACGCAGCGGTCACCACAGACCCAGGTTTGATTCCAGACTGTGTTACAGCCGGCCGTGACCGGGAGACCCATTAGGCGGCGCACAACTGGCCCAGCATTGTCTGGGTTAGGGCAGGGTTTGGCCGGCTGGGATTTCCTTGTGCCATTGGGCTCTAGCGACTCCTTGTGGCGGGTCATGCGCCTGCAACCTGACTCTGGTGACCAGCTGGACGGCGTTTCCGCCGACACATTGGTGCAGCTGACTTCCGGGTTAAGCGAGCAGTGTGTCAAGAAGCAGTGCGGCTTGGCAGGATCGTGTTTCAGAGGACGCATGGCTCTCGACCTTTGCCTCTCCCAAGTCCGTAGGGGAGTTGCAGCGATGGGACAAGACTGTAACTACCAATTGGATATTGGCTGCTTTGAGGAGGGAGTCGAGAATGTGCCTTGTGCAGGCACAGACAATAGAGCCCATGTTAGTTTGAATCTTCAGTGTGAAAATTCTCTACATGAGAGGCCATTTCATTTGTGCATGTCATCATTGATTGCAGTCTGTTGTATTGACAGTGGAATATAACCGTTTATCAGTCGGTCCTGCATGTCCTAATACAGACTACCACTGAGACCACCACATTGTCTTTACAAATGCTCACCAGTAGATGGTTCTTGCCTATATGAACCTGACCTTAGCAATATGAGACCAACATTGCATCTGGGCTTGGCTTCAAATTGTCAGACTCGGCAAGTGTGGACTGCTTGGAGAGTCTGGGTTGCACAGTGCATCGGAAGGCATAGTTTTGGGAATGCATATAGGCTCCGGGGTAGTCTCCAAGTATAACATCTGACAGGGTAGAACTGCTTGGCTTAGTTTGATTTGTCACAAAATGAACTATTGTTTAAAAGGAAGCACAGTCAGGTAAACTGAGTGCCTAAACTGTGGTGTGCTGTCACAGTCTCATGTTCAGTAGGCTATTATACTTCTGGCCAGCCTGTATGTGTGTGTAAATACCATTAGTAACTATTAAAAAACAAACGATCCCCTACCATTGTAAGTTACTAAATTCATTAAAGCATGTTGGATGAATGATTAAATAATAAATAATGTAGATAGTATAACAAAAATGTACTTGTAAAAATGACTCACTACAAAAATGAACCTATGGAAAATAATTTAACCCGTCGATAAAGGCCACTTAAACAGGCAGCTGAATCAACCAATCAGCAGTGCCTGTAAAATGAATCCCTCACATTCTGTGCCTTACCAGAGTGGTTCCCAACTCCAGTCCTCATGTTGTCCCAACAGCACACATTTTTGTTATAGCCCTGGACAAAAAACACCTGATTCAACTCATTGGAGAGACTGGTGATTAGTTGACAAGTTGAATCAGGTGTGCTTGTCCGGGGCTACTGTAACGACTGCCATGAGTGAGAGTGGACCAAAGCGCAGCGGAGTTAGTGTTCGTCATATTTAATTGAGGAAGAACACTATACAAACAAAACAAGAAAAAAACCGACAGCCAAACAGTCCTGTCAGGTGAAACACAATGACAGAAACAATTACCCACAAAACCCCAACGGAAAAACATGCACTTATGTGTGACTCCCAATCAACCACAACGGACTTCAGCTGTGCCCGATTGGGAGCCACACACGGCCCAAAACAAAGAAATACAAAAACATAGACAAAGAACACCCAATGTAACACCCTGGCCTAACCAAAATAAAGAACAAAAAACCCCTCTCTATGGCCAGGGCGTCACAGTACCCCCCCCCCCCCCCCCCCCCAAGGTGCGGGACGTGGCTGGGTGGGCGTTCTTACGGCGGCGGCTCAGGTGCGGGACGTGGCCTCTGCCCCACCCTTGGCGTTGCCCTCTTAGGTGGCACACCTGGTCGGCAATGGCTGCGCCTGGCTGGCGGGCGCCGATGACTGTGCCCGGCTGGCTGACGACCCTTGCTGCGCCCGGCTGGCGGGCGGTGATGGCTGCGCCCGGCTGGCAGGCCACTCTGGCAGATCCGGCACGGCGGGCCACTCTGGCAGATCCGGCACGGCGGGCCACTTTGGCAGATCCGGCACGGCGGGCCACTCTGGCAGATCCGGCACGGCGGGACACTCTGGCAGCTCCAAACAGGCGGGCCACTCTGGCAGCTCCGAACAGGCGGGCCACTCTGGCAGCTCCGGACAGGCGGGCCGCTGTGGCAGCTCCTGACTGGCGGGCGGCTCTGGCAGCTCCTGACTGGCGGGCCGCTGTGGCAGCTCCTGACTGGCTGGCGGCTCTGGCAGCTCCTGACTGGCGGGCGGCTCTGGCAGCTCCTGACTGGCGGGCGGCTCTGGCAGCTCCTGACTGGCGGGCGGCTCTGGCAGCTCCTGACTGGCGGGCGGCTCTGGCGGCTCCGGACTGGCGATGTTAGGCTGACGCACTAGATGCCTGATGCGTGGGGCTGGTACAGGATGTGCCAGTCTGGGCACACGCACCTTAGGGCTAGTGCGGGGAGTGGGAACAGGCCGAGTCAGACTGGGCTGACGCACCTCAGGGCTAGTGCGGGTAGCTGGCCTGGGGCTCCATCCTCGCCCCGCCAAACTGCCCTTGTGCCCCCCCAAAAAAGATTCTTGGGGCTGCCTCTCGGGTTCCCTTACCAGCCGTGTTCCCCGGTCCTCGCCAGATATCCTCCGCTGCTTGGTCCTGGTATGGTGGGTAATTCTGTTACGACTGCCATGAGAGAGAGTGGACCAAATGCAGCGGAGTTAGTGTTCGTCATATTTAATTAAGGAAGAACACTATACAAACAAAACAAGAAAAAAACCGACAGCCAAACAGTCCTGTCAGGTGAAACACAATGACAGAAACAATTACCCACAAAACCCCAACGGAAAAACATGCACTTATGTGTGACCCCCAATCAACCACAACGAACTTCAGCTGTGCCTGATTGGGAGCCACACACGGCCCAAAACAAAGAAATACAAAAACATAGAAAAATAACATAGAACGCCCACCCAATGTAACACCCTGGCCTAACCAAAATAAAGAACAAAAAACCCCTCTCTATGGCCAGGGCGTTACAGCTACAATAAAAATGTGAACTGTTGGGGGTACTTGAGGACTGGAGTTTGGAACCAATGCCTTACCATTGCAGAGAGGAGATTCAGGAATATTTAGAGGACAAATGGAATTAAATAATAAAAAATATATATTGCAAAGAGTAGAACCACTGCCTTACCATGCCAAGCCTAACCCTCAGTAAAGGACAGTGCAGGGCTGGCTGGAGGACTTTCCCCGTGCAGGCAGGCAGCCGTGCAGGCAGGCAGCCGTGCAGGCAGGCAGCCGTGCAGGCAGACTGTCAACAGGGCAGCTGTCTCTGTCTCTTCACACTGGCCACAGGCAGAGGCGAGACTACTGGGATTAGATGCAAGTCGCCAGCCTGACACATAAAAACACACAGATGCTCTTCCAGACCCCTTACCCTCACTGCTGTTTACAGAATGCATTGCAGAGGGGGAGGGCGAGAGAGTAGATAGACATTATGAATCTGATATGTAGGGAATGAGACAGTGGGAGAGACAGGAAGAAGGGTTTCTTTTATAGGTAGGGCAAGAGTGTGTTTGTGTGTGCATGAGTATCAGGGTGTTTGTATGAGTGAGATAGGAGACTCAGAGTGTGAGTAAGTGTGGAACACAGTATATATATATATATATATATATATATATATATAGAGAGAGAGAGAGAGAGAGAGAGAGAGAGAGAGAGAGAGAGAGAGAGAGAGAGAGAGAGAGAGAGAGAGAGAGAGAGAGAGAGAGAGAGAGAGTAGAGACACAGATTCCCTGGAGCTGAATGGAAGGCCAAGTAAGCTGCGTGGGAGTAGGGGGTGTCACAGAGTGCTATTTAATTGCCCTCTCCAATTAAGACACCTCTATTAAAAGCAATAATGTGACCTGAAAAAGGAGAGCAGAGTGGTGACTCACAGCTGACTTTAGCTGTCTGTGCCAAGGCCAGAGCCAGCGTGACAGACAGGACAGTGAAACAGCCAATCAAGCTGAAATCCTCTCTGTGTTTACACAACCGTTTTTAGGTTTCATCAGTCTACTCAAATATTCCCCACAGAGGTTTATTCCACAGCCACCCTGACAGTATTTTTGCATTGTCTTTCGGTCAGAGAGTGAATGTGACTCAATGACAAGGCTACTCTTACCTCACACTAAGATATTCAGAGGTAATCGATTAGGGCTTTGTTCAAGAGCGCAATGATGATATCCTGCTTGCATAAGTAGTTTTGCAGAGTACCCACTGGGCACAGACATTTAGTTTTGATTTACATTTGGTTGAGTTGTCAACTAAAGTGAATTCAACGTGAAATCAACAAAACGTGTCACCATGTCATTGGATTTAGGTTAAAGGTTGGGTGAGAAAAGACAAAATTCCCTTATTTTGATAAATTTTTTCAAATCAGTTTTCCATGTAGATTTTTTGCAGAGTGGGTAGATGTTGTTCCTGAATGAACTCCAGTATGACCGCTAGAAAACTAAAGTTAATGATCTTGTTGCTTCATGTTATGATCTTTATTTCAAGCATCTGCCATATAGACCTCATAGAGATACATCCAAGTGACTGGAGTGAGCAGCTTGCCAATGATCTTGAATAATATTACAAACAGTTCAAAGTAAACTTCCTGTATGTTATGATATCAAATTGAGGTTAAATGTCAATGCAAGCTGGTTATGAGGACTCGTGCATTGCTCATCCCAGAGCTGGTTCTGTGGAAAGATAGTGCTGTATCTTGCTGTGGGAACTGGGTGTGTGCTTAGAATGCAGGCCTGGACCTCTTCTTCCCACCAAATACCACTGGAGCTACTTAATCACCAGGAACTCACACCCTAAACTGTAACAATAATTCATCTCACATCGATTGCTCGTCATCTGGCTCTCCAAGTTTTTACTGCCAAATGAATTATTGGGAACTGTTTATGCAAATACAGCTAAATGTTCTCACAGAATACCAATTAGACCCATAACCATAGAATTGTATTTTAACATAACGAACATGAAAAATTGAAGAGACTCCTTTTTTTACTGAACCGTGTGTAACAACAAACTCTGTGGGATTGTCTTTCCCTCTCTCTCTCTCTCTCTGTGTGTGTGTGTGTGTGTGTGTGTGTGTGTGTGTGTGTGTGTGTGTGTGTGTGTGTGTGTGTGTGTGTGTGGGTGGGTGTACATGTGCATGTGCATGTTTGTGTGTAGTAGGGCTTAAACATTTCATTCCTGGATCCAGGTAAATCCATGCACAGAATGACTGATGATCAATCGAGGTTAAACATAGAGTGCTATTCCCCAATCCCCCTGCCTGGCCCAGAGGGAGACAGGTGGGTCTGCTGGTTCTGATGCAGCTGGGTGCTCCAACTGGTTGTGATGTGGAACAGTGGCTGATTGAGAGTTAGCCAGTCTTACCTTGATTAATTTATGGAACACATACCTAAACAAAAGTGAGACAGCCTTGAATCCAAATAACTACTCAGGTGAATCGATTATGGACGAAGCTGCAAAGAAAAACATTAATCTCGGTAACAAGGATAAAGTGTGGAGACCTGAAAAACACTTTCCCTATGCCATTTTACAGATAAGGACAACCAAAGTCGTCAAAATGGCTGCACTATGGAAGCTATAAACCTCTAAACCTTATCAAACAACAGAGCGGGCCAGTGGACTTGTGTAAATGGTGTGAAATGGCTAGCTAGTTAGCAACGAGTGCTAATAGTGGTTGAATCAGTGATGTCACTCACTCTGAGACCTTTAAGTAGTTGTTTTCCTTGCTCTGCAAGGGCTGAGGCTTTTGCAGAGCAATAGGTAATGGTGCTTTATGGGAGGCAGTTGTTGATGTGTTCAGAGGGTCCCTGGTCAAACACAGGTTGGTGTGAGGAGAGGGACAGAAGCAACACCGTTACATTAATGCTATTGACCCAGATCATTCAGTTGGGCTCTGCCCAGCTGCTGGGGTTGCTGCGTAGAAGGAGGAGGTCAAAGGGGGGTGAGTGTAACCGGTGTGAATTGGTGACATCACTCGCTCTGAGAGCTTGAAGTAGTTGTTTCCCTTGCTCTGCAAGGGCTGTGGCTTTTGTGGAGCAATAGGTAATGATGCTTCATGAGAGGCAGTTGTTGATGTGTTCAGAGGGTCCCTGGTTCGAGCCCAGGTTTGGGCAAGGAGAGGGACGGAAGCAATACTGTTACACTTGTTCAACCCAGCCAGTGAATAGAATCGATGCATCCCTTGCTTAAAACAAAAGCATAAAGCCTAAACATTGTTACTGGACAATAGGAGACTAATTGTAAACCCCTCCGAGACAGGAATCATAAACCATACCACTCCATGCTGTACAGACAGGACCCACTCATTTCTGTTGGTGGGTGATCTGCTAGTGCAGTGAGGCAGTCAGTGGCGGACTTACCATTAGGGAACTAAGGGATGGATCGAAATTTACATAACGGGTACCTGTAGGAAAAACGCGAAGATGAGAAGGAGTCCTGGAGATCAACTTTGATTGCTTGCTACTACTATAATTGATTTGATGAAAAACAATATGTTTCTTGCCCATGATGTATTTATCAGCGTTATTGACCTCACAATAAGCCAGATTCGAGTAACTTACATTGTGGTGCTGAAACTTGAAGCAGCAGTTGCAGAGCAATCAATCCAAAATGGACAGCTCATGGTGCTGAAAGTAGGCAAATTCGAGAAGGCATAAATCCTTTTAACCATCTTCATTTTAATTAGATTTTACTAACAACAAGAAAGCTTTGTGTTGGAGCCTATTTCTTCCTATTTAAGAAATAAGAGGTAGGCCTACCTGTTTGACAGATGACATTAGGCTATAGGCAGCTTTTAGGTAAACACTTGTGACCTTCTGTCATTGTGTTAAGCCACGAAAGAAGAATAGTCAGCAGTTAAAGCTTAAAAGTTTCTGGGGTGGAAAGGTAGGCCTACTCTGTCTGGGGTGGAAAGGTAGGCCTAACTTTTGAAAGTATCATGCTCAGATTCCTTAATTATTTGCAAGCAGGGACAGTTTCTTTGCGAACAAGACAAACTCATTTGGCATTGGAGAAATATGATAAAATGAACACATGAACTCTCTGTCCATTCTTAGCCGTCATTTCTGTAATATGTGTGATATTACAAAATACGTAAAAGTATGTAGAAATACATGAAATCTATATAAAAGGCTATTTTTTCTCGGACCTGCAAATACAATTTTACTATAAAGGACATCTTTCCACCACATACAGTGTCACCAACAAAGCACACCCACACCTCCTCCTCCATGATTCATGGTGGGAATCACACATGCAGAGATAATCCGTTTACCTACCCGGCGTCTCACAAAGACACGCGGTTAGAACCAAAATCTCAAATTTGGACTCAAAAGGACAGATTTCCAACGGTCTAATGTCCATTGCTTGTGTTTCTTGGCCCAAGCAAGTCTCTTCTTCTTGTTGGTGTCCTTTAGTAATGGTTTCTTTGCATAAATTCGACCATGAAGGCCTGATTCACACAGTCTCCTCTGAACAGTTGATGTTGAGATGTGTCTGTTACTTGAACTCTTTGAAGCATTTTTTTGGGCTGCAATTTCTGAGGTTGGTAATTCTAATGAACTTATCCTTTGCAGCAGAGGTAACTCTGGGTCTTCCATTCCTGTGGCGGTCCTCATTGGAGCCAGTTTCATCATAGCGCTTGATGGTTTTTGCGACTGCACTGAAGAAACTTTCAAAGTTCTTGACATTTTCCATATTGACTGACCTTCATGTCTTAAAGTAATGATGGACTGTCGTTTCTCTTTGCTTATTTGAGCTGTTCTTGCCATAATATGGACTTGGTCTTTTACCAAATAGGGCCATCTTCTGTATACCCCCTTACCTTGTCACAACACAACTGATTTGCTCAAACTCATTAAGAAGGAAAGAAATTCCACAATTGAACTTTTAAGAAGGCACATCTGTTAATTGAAATGCATTCCAGGTGACTACCTCATGAAGCTGGTTGAGAGAATGCCAAGACCCACCACTGCGACCTGTACGCTCTCGTTGGCTGGCCCTCGCTTCATACTCGTCGCTAAACCCACTGGCTCCAGGTCATCTACAAGACCCTGCTAGGTAAAGTCCTCCCTTATCTCAGCTCGCTTGTCACCATAGCAGCACCCACCTGTAGCACGTGCTCCAGCAGGTATATCTCACTGGTCACCCCCAAAGCCAATTCCTCCTTTGGCCGCCTCTCCTTCCAGTTCTCTGCTGCCAATGACTGGAACGAACTTCAAAAATCTCTGAAACTGGAAACACTTATCTCCCTCACTAGCTTTAAGCACCAGCTGTCAGAGCAGCTCACAGATTACTGCACCTGTACATAGCCCATCTATAATTTAGCCCAAACAACTACCTCTTCCCCTACTGTATTTATTTATTTATTTTTCTCCTTTGCACCCCATTATTTCTATTTCTACTTTGCACTTTCTTCCACTGCAAATCTACCATTCCAGTGTTTTACTTGCTATATTGTATGTACTTCGCCACCATGGCATTTTTTACTCCATGTGTAACTCTGTGTTGTTGTATGTGTCAAACTGCTTTGCTTTATCTTGGCCAGGTCACAATTGTAAATGAGAACTTGTTCCCAACTTGCCTACCTGGTTAAATAAAGGTGAAAAAAAAGAAAAAAAAGGTGTCATCAAGGCAAAGGGTGGCTATTTGAAGAATCTCAAATCAAAAATATATTTTGATTTAACACTTTTTTTTGTTACTAGTAACCACTTTTTTTGGTTACTAAATTATTCCATATGTGTTATTTCATAGTTTTGATGTCTTCACTATTATTCTACAATGTAGAACATAGTTAAAAAAATAACAACAAAAACTTTTTTATATTTTTATATTAATACTTTTTTGATTGGGATTTTTCAGCTGTACTGCAGCACTCTCAGAACCCCTACTTCCTACAGCTATGTTGGTCAGAGCAAAGCTGTCTTCCCACATATTAAGGCTAAATGTGTTGCTATAACACATTTCCTATACAACTTGAAGTGCCATTAACATCGGATGACATTAGTTGCTTTGCATTTCATGAAAACACCTGGGTAGCTTTGATGTGTCGTCTACACTGTGCTGTGGCAACAGAAGTGGTATTGGTTTGTTTAATCTAACAATCAGCTGAGGTGACAATAACTTGATAATGCCGTCTATACGTGCGACTATAATGCGTGTTTTAGCTCTGAGTAGTGATTTGAGATAGTGCCGACGGCATTCCTATTGGTTTAATGGAAACGTGATGACATGTAAGATTTACTCGCGTAGTATAAAACCTCCCCTCTATAACGGAACCAAGGCATCGTGGACAGGACTTCGTACCAGTGACAACTGTACATCAACTGTATATCAAATACTGGAATCATCCTAGCTGCCACACTACAACACTTAGGAATCATGAGTGAGGTAGGTGTACCTGCTTTATTTCAATTAGCTCTATCATAATAGCGTAGGCTAATAAACGAATCTATGGATAGTCTGCTGCTGCTAATTTCAGTATTCAAACGGAGGGCAAACAAATCCTGTCAAAGTGGGATACAGCGTGAAATAAAATAAATTGTTTGTAGTTTCTGCTATGGCAACGATAGTAATCGTTTCGCTAGAATATAAGCAAGTGTCAATGAAGTCCAGCCGATCTAAAATGATTTATTATCCAACTCCCGGTAAACCAACCCAAAACGGTCCGCTCTGAACCACCACTGGTAATTTTTGTCCTTATGTGGAATTTTTTGTTCAGTTTGTTTATACAATGATGCATGCTTTGGAAATATAGCTTTGGAAATGTAGCCTGCGTGCTTATCTTTGTAGGGTAGACACCTTAAAGTAAACACAATTCCAGACCTGGTGTCATAGACTAGACGTAACATAGTAAACGTAAATCCAGGATGAGCAAAATAGTATGATACAGTATATCACATTTGTTACAGTTACCTAAGACAGAAGGTTACTTTTACCTCTTAAGGATCTGCCCCTTTTTTTCAATTTTTGCCTAAAATGACATACCCAAATCTAACTGCCTGTAGCTCAGGACCTGAAGCAAGGATATCCATATTCAAGGTACCATTTGAAAGGAAACACTTTGAAGTTTGTGGAAATGTGAAAGGAATGTAGGAGAATATAACACAAGGAATCTAGTAAAAGATAATACAAAGAAAAAAAACAACCGTTCTTTTGTATTTTTTTGTACCATTTTTGAAATGCAAGAGAAAGGCCATAATGTATTATTTTCAGACCAGGTGCAGTTTAGATTTTGGCCACTAGATAGCAGCAGTGTATGTGCAAAGTTTTTGACTGATCCAATGAACCATTGTATTTCTGTTCAAAATGTTGTATCAAGACTGCCCAAATGTGCCTAATTTGTTTTATTAATAACTTTTCATTTTCAAAATTGTGCACTCTCCTAAAACAATAGCATGGTATTCTTTCACTGTAATAGCTACTGTAAATTGGACAGTGCAGTTAGATTAATAAGAATTTAAGCCTTCTGCCAATATCAGATATGTTTATGTCCTCGGAAATTTTGTTGTTGCTTACAACCTCATGCTAATCGCATTAGCCTACGTTAGCTCAATCGTCCCGTGGAAAGGACACCGATCCTGAATAAGTTTTTAAGGCAAAAATTAAAGAAGTGTGGTTGGTCAAGGTGGACAGGTAGGCATATAACACAATTTATTTTTATATCATGTTGAAATCACATTAGTTGACAACTCAACCAAATGTAAATCAAATTATACATTGAACTGACGTCTGAGCCCAGTGGGATATCATACAAATTGTAATTCGTAACAAATAATACGAAATGGATGAGACATCCACAAATTAATGCATACCATACAAAACCTAACATAGCATACTAAATGGAGGGAAACAGATTTACTTTTTACTATGTTACGTCTACCCTTGAGTCCAGGTTGCAGCCCAGCAGCAGCAGCAGCTCCACATTTGTTTTCTGGTGCATTGTGATTTTAATGTATTGTTAGAAGAGAAAACCATAAATCATCTGACTAACTCTATACTTAAGTGAGGACATACTAGGATTATGAACTGTGTCAATTAGCCCAATGACAAGAGGAAACATGAATTTACGTGGTTACATAATAACTGAAGACTTTTGTTGAATGGTTACAGTTTCATATGGCCTCTAATCTGGCAGAAATCACAGAAGAACAAACCAGCATTCCGCTCCAGGCGTTCCACACGCAAAATACAAATATTCCGGGAAATCGGAAGCAGGTTGTCTAATGGCCGCTGTTGCTGTAAAGAGCCATATATAGTCATTTACATTTACGTCATTTAGCAGACGCTCTTATCCAGAGCGACTTGCAGATTGGTGCATTCACCTTATGATATCCAGTGGAACAACCACTTTACAATAGTACATCTATATCTTTAAAACATTTTTTTGGGGGGGGTTAGAAGGATTACTTTATCCTATCCCAGGTATTCCTTAAAGAGGTGGGGTTTCAGGTGTCTCCGGAAGGTGGTGATTGATTCCGCTGTCCTGGCGTCGTGAGGGAGCTTGTTGGGGTGCCAGAGCAGCGAACAGTTTTGACTGGGCTGAGCGGGAACTATGCTTCCGCAGAGGTAGGGGGGCTAGTCAAAATGTTTTATGCAGTCTTTATTTAACGGTTGTTGTCATACTGTAAAGGCCTACTCGATCATGTAGTCTTCTCATTTAATATTTGCATTTGAGGTATTCAGAACTACTTAGAGAGAGAGCGAGGCCTACATAAGGGAATATTCTACCTGTGTGAGAATCCTTTGATAAACAAGATTGTTGAGCTATGACATGGAAATGAATGCTTAATCCAGCATGAATAGTATATGTGTTAGTTGAAGCGGGAGTGATATTGACCTAGACACAAAGTCTGCCAATCAACCGAATGCATCAGTCAGTTCAGTTAAGCCATAAAAACCATGTCTATAACCATCATGTCTCAGCTGAAGGCAATTGGTCTCTGTGCTTATTACACTGCTAGAGAAAAACAGAACAAGCCATCCCAGAATCCAGTATATGCAAACACTGCACTGAGCGCTGGAAAAGAACACATCCTACAGTCACTGAATAATTCAAGGCATACCGCTGACCCATTGAAATAACACATTCTGTTCTGTCATTGCAGAGCAGGGGGAAATGGAAATAAGTGAGGCCCCAATCTGGGACCTTATCACTGTCTCGTTCCCTCAGAACAATGGGCCAATCTTAGAAACAATTGAGCTGCATTTTTTTGGGTCGCTTGCCCGGTGTATAGGCTAGTACAGTTGGCCTCGCGCAACACAATTGCTTTCTGTCAATGGAATCCAGCAGCAGTTGGCCGAGAGAGACAGAGAAGAAGAGACAGACAGAGAAGAAGAGACAGACAGAGAAGAAGAGACAGACAGGGAGAGAGAGACAGACAGGGAGAGAGAGACAGACAGGGAGAGAGAGAGACAGACAGACTGGCTGGCCGCGGCAGTGGCAGATGAGGCTAGTCTTCTTAGCTCTACAGCAGCCCCCCACCCCTCCCTCTCAACAGCTGCCCCCTCCTCTCTCTACAGCTGCCCCCTCTCTCTCCTGGTACACACTCTGCCTGGATAGGTGGTCCAATGGAGAGGCTCGGTCAGTGGCTGCCTCAGTGTGTGGGTGAGGGAAGCCTTCCCAGGCAACCCTACCCAGTGGGATCCCGAGTGGCGCTGCGGTCTAAGACACTGCATCTCAGTGCTCGAAGCATCACTACACTACCTTGGTTCCATCCCGGGCTGTATCACAACCAGCCTTGATTCGATGTCCCATAGGACGGTGCACAATTGGCCCAGCGTCGTCCGGGTTAGGGGAGGGTTTGGCCGGGGTAGGCCGTCATTGTAAAATAAGAATTAGTTCTTAACTGACTTGCCTAGTTAAATAAAAAAAATTGAAATAAAACACATTGAGTAAAAAACACATAACACACCTGGGTTTTGGATTGGCTTTCTAGTTGTGTTAGCTACCGGTCTTTAGTGCAACATTAAGTCGACATCAACCAAAATGTAATTGTGATGACAATTATGAAAGACATGAATTGCACTTTTGAATTCCGTAAAGTCAGTGTGGAAGAGGTGAAAAAAATGATTGTTGTCTATCAACAATGATAAGCCACTGGGGTCTGACAATCTGGATGGAAAATTACTGAGGATAATAGCAGACGATATTGCCACTCCTTTTTGCCACATCTTCATTTTAAGCCTACTAGAGAGCGTGTGTTCTCAGGACTGGATGGAAGCTAAAGTCATTCCGCTACCCAAGAATAGTAAAGCCCCCTTTACTGGCTCAAATAGCCAACCAATCAGCCTGTTACCAACCCTTAGTAAACTTCTGGAAAAAATGGTGTTTGACCATATACAATGCTATTTCACAGTAAACTAATTGACAACAGAATTTCAGTGTGCTTATAGGGAAGGACACTCAACAAGCACAGCACTTACACAAATGACTGATGATTGGCTGAGAGAAATTGATGATCAAGTGATTGTGGGGGCTGTCTTGTTAGACGTCAGTGCAACTTTTGACATTATCGATCATAGTCTGCTGCTGGAAAAACGTATGTGTTATGGCTTTACACCCCCTGCTATTTGATTTTATTTTATTTGGATCTCTTTTAGTCCCCATTTGGACTAATCTTCCAAGAGTCCTTAAATATTAAAATACAATTTATATACGAACACATTTTCACATATAACACACTATTACAAACATACATAATATACTAACGTAATAAAAATAAATAATCAATCTAAAAAATATGAATTCTTCATCTACTGTAATCCCACAACATTTCTGTGTATTATATTTAAATTGTTTTAAAATAATGTTTAAATGTATATATTGATATATTGCTATGATGTGGATAAAGAGTTACTTGTCTAACAGAACACAGAGGGTGTTATTTAATGGAAGCCTCTCAAATATAATCCAGTTATAATCAGGAATTCCTCAGGGTAGCTGTTTAGGCCCCTTGCTTTTTTCAATTTTTACTAACGACATGCCACTGACTTTGAGTAAAGCCAGAGTGTCTCTGTATGCGGATGACTCAACACTATACACGTCAGCTACTCCAGCGACTGAAATGACTGCAACACTCAACAAAGAGCTGCAGTTAGTTTCAGAGTGGGTAGCAAGGAATAAGTTAGCCTTAAATATTTCTAAAACTAAAAGCATTGTATTTGGAACAAAACACTCACTAAACCCTAAACCTCAACTAAATCTTGTTAAAAATAATGTGGAAATTGAGCAGGTTGAGATGACTAAACTGCTTGAAGTAACCCTAGATTGTAAACTGTCATGGTCAAAACATATTGATGCAGTAGTAGCTAAGATGGGGAGAAGTCTGTCTATAAGAAGGCAGAGCATCGCTTTATTAACAACACTATCAACAAGGCAGGTCCTACATACAGGCCCTAGATTTGTCGCACCTTGACTACTGTTCAGTCGTGTAGTCAGGTACCACAAAAAAGGACTCAGGAAAATTGCAATTGGCTCAGAACAGGGCAGCACGGCTGGCCCTTGGATGTACACAGAGAACTAATATTAATAATATGCATGTCAATCTCTCCTGGCTGAAAGTGGAGGAGAGATTGACGTCATCACTACTTTTATTTATGAGAGGTATTGACATGTTGAATGCACCGAGCTGTCTGTCTAAACTACTGGCACATAGCTCGGACACCTATGCATACCCCACAGGACATGCCACAAGTGGTCTCTTCACAGTCCCCAAGTCCAGAACAGACTATGGGAGGCACACAGTACTACATAGAGCCATGACTACATGGAACTCTATTCCACATCAAGTAACTGACGCAAGAAGTAAAATTAGATTTGTAAAACAGATTTTTTTAAACGCTTTATGCAACACGGGGACTGTGTATCAACACACATATTGGCACAGATACACACACACACACACACACACACACACACACACACACACAATAACATACGCACTATACATACACATGGATTTAGTACTGTAGATATGTGGTGGAGTAGGGACCTGAGGGCACACAGTGTGTTGTGAAATCTATGAATGTATTGTAATGTTTTAAAAATTGTATAAACTGCCTTAATTTTGTTGGACCCCAGAAAGAGTAGCTAATGGGGATCCATAATAAATACAAAATACACTGAGGTATGAGATCATACTGTACATCACAGAGCACACATCTGACAATGATTCTCCCTCCTCATGGTTTATATAGGTTTCTATGGTACTGCATGAACACAGGATCTTATAAATAAGATCACTCTACCCCTACCTATATGTACATATCTACCTCAATTATCTTGTACCCCTGCACATCGACTCAGTACTGGTACGCCGTGTATATAGCCAAGTTATTGTTACTCATTGTGTATTTGTTCCGTGTGTTATTATTGAAAAAATATATCTTTACATTGTTGGGAAGGGCCTGGAAGTAAGCATTTCAATGTTAGTCTACACCTGTTGTTTACGAAGCAAGTGACAAATAAAATGTGATTCAATAAGATATTACAAAGTGGGATCTTGCAGCACATAAGACATTTGCTAGCTTCCCATCTCCATGATGGATTTATATGCCCATAAAGAATCAAGGCCAAGGCTTTAGAGGGGCTCTGTGAATAAATAATTAAATGGAAATCAATGCCAATAATCCCCACTAGCTCACCTCCCACCCCACCACTCATTTACTTTCACACAAAGTTTCTACCTATGGGGCTATAAATAGGCCAAAATATACTCACCAGTTTGTGCCCAGTATGAAGACACTGGAATAGAATGACGATGTGTTCAAACAATGTGCAGGTAACCAGTCAAGATGGGGCCCAGTATTGGGTTACTACTGGGTTATATAATCAGACTATGCATGTGTAGAGCAGAAAAGAGGTGGTGCGCACAGTGTATGGGGGAGGGTGGGAGATAATCAGAGAAAGAATCACATGCAATCATAAACCAGCCACACACCCTGGTCCCAGTCTCAGCCAGAGCCTGAAGAATTGCTTGGTCTCAGTGTCTTTTAAACACATCGCAACCGTCCACGCTGCAGTCTCCTGGCTGGGGGCTTTAGGAGCCATCTGTGGTCTTGAAAAGCAGCTGGGTAATTTCTTAAGTATATGCCTGTGTATTATTTGTAACTGCATCTGTACATGCATTAAGGCCTTGTGTCAGGCCTCTGGCGATAGCATTAGAACCCGGGCCCTAAATCCACATTATCTCCACATTTAGAGACAAGCGACCGTCCCTCTGTCAACAGGCTAGATTGGAATGCTCTCCACAAATACTCAGATATTAAGCAGACTTGTTCAGTATTTTTTTGTTGCATGCAGGATTATGTAAATCCGCTCGGGTGGAGATTTGGTTCTGTCTGTGGTGCTGTGTATCTATCCCGTCCTGTCACATTCAGATTTAGACAGGTCAGGCTCATTCAACAGCCATGATATCTGTCGTGTTGATGAGACACTCACTTGTTTAATTTCACAGCCTCTTCGCAATGGAAACAAATCACAACACTGTTTGTTCTATTGCCTTCAAATTTATTTTGGGGTAAAAATAAGCATTTTAGTACGTTTTAGTACGAACGTGATGCTATGTCATTATGAATCACGATGTGATAAAACGCTGCCTCCACAGTGAAGGTGCAGTGTGGTTAAGAAAATGGGTAGATGATCCAGAATGTTCTATCCCTGTAGAGACTTGGGGGACCCAACCAACAGACACTTAACGTGCTGTAAATAAACCTTACCAATGTCTCTGAGTTAGTCGTCGATTGTGATCGGGCAGGCAGATAGATAAAGTAGATGAAGAGAGATGGGAAGGGAGGCAGATAGATTGGTAGATATATAGACAGAAAGAGCAGCACAGCTAGTGTCGCCTCCAGGCTTAAAAACAGGGTGCAGTCAGCCTTGTTTGATTAGCTTTGAGAGCATGGTCCAGTGGTTTGGTGTTTTCCATGTGAGTTGTCAGTGTAGGTTAAGATGACAAGTACTGAAGTATGCCATTCATATGGGTGTGTGTACAGTAGATGCAGAATAATGAAATGGTTCATTGATTTAAAAACCATCAATCATGCATGCTATGATCAACTAACAGTGGTATACATATAACTTGATTTTGACATATTTTATTACATTGCTATGATATAGAAACTTAAACAATTTCATACCATCCTCTATTTGAAAATAGTATTATTTAAATCTTAACCTACTGATGCTCTCTCTAAGTAATGGCAATGCATCAGACAAAGAGTCCAATATGGAACTGCATCCAACAATTTAACATCATGGAACTGCATGGTGGCTTTGGTGCCTACTTAGCAAAGCCCTCTGTTTCATCATCAGATGTGGACCACCAGGCCCTCTCTTCACTCTAGCCTTTCTACATCAATGGAAAAGGAGAATGAGAGAAGGTTGCTACCAATTAGTGTAAAAAGGTCAGTGTAGCAGAGGCAAGGGAGGTAGGGATGAGTAGTGTCTCTTTGTGTCCTTTTTATCCTTGTTTCTACTGATGAAAGTCAGAAAGGGTGAATTAAATTCAGCTCAGAAGTGCCTGTTCGACAGATTTAGACACCAATTCAGTCAATGGAAGTCTGAGGAAATTAGCCAAAGTACATTTTTTGTTGTTTTTGACCTGAAAAATATTTTTTTGTTAATCTGTTAGTGGAAATGTCATATTAATTGGTATAATCTCTTCTGAATGACAGTACATCGATATTTTTTGTTTTAATCATAGGTTTCCCTCAAATTGAAATTGGTCACAGTCCTCAGATCAGTCCAATATGTTGTCCTTATGTAATACTCCACAAAACATGCAACATTACGCAGTGCTCATTGTGAATCACGATGCCACACTCTGACCCTAATCGTCCCTCACAATGAGCAGAGATTATGCTAAAATGATCTGTAATCCAGCTAAATTGTCTGATCTAGGGTCTGATCCCTGTCTGCTGTGCACTCCCCATAACCTGGTCCACAACATAGGGCTAACATCAGAGGTGTGGGATGGGGACAGACACCAGGAGAAGGAGAGGAGGCAGATTTAATTTCTAGCAATTATTAAAGGTTACTTCAAGTTTCACTCCGTTGATCTATGTGCATGCATGCAGGTCGGTGGAGTGGGATTTTTGTAGTATAGAACACCTTTTGGTAAAATTATATCGTCGCCGGTCCAACACCCATTGTCAAGGAGGCAATAGCACACAGCCATTCAATCTCCATCGACAAACATTGGCAGTAGAATGGCCTCACTGAAGAGTTCAGTGACTTTCAACATGGCACCGTCATAGGGTGCCACCTTTCCAACAAGTCAGTTTGTCAAATGTCCATGGCCGAGCAGCTGCAAGCAAGATCAACATGTGCAATGCCAAGCGTTGACTGGAGTTGTGTAAAGCTCGCCGCCATTGGACTCTGGAGCAGTGGAAATGATGGACGAAATGGGTTTGGCAGATGTCAGGAGAATGCTACCTGCCTGAATGCATAGTGCCAACTGTAAAGTTTGGTGGAGGAGGAATTATGGTCTGGGGCTGTTTTTCATGGTTCGGGCTAGGCCCCTTACTTCCAGTGAAGGGAAATTTTAAGGCTACAGCATACAATGACTTTCTAGACAATTCTGTGCTTCCAACTTTATGGCAACAGTTTGGGGAAGGCCCTTTCCTGTTTCAGCATGACAATGCCCCCGTGCATAAAGCGAGGTCCATACAGAAATGGTTTGTAGAGATTGGTGTGGAAGAATTTGACTGGCCTACACAGAGCCCTGACCTCAACCCCATCAAACACCTTTGGGATGAATTGGAACACCGACTGCGAGCCAGGCCTAATCGCCCAACATCAGTGCCCGACCTCACTAATGCTCTTGTGGCTGAATGGAAGTAGCAATGTTCCAACTAGAGGTCGACCGATTAATCGGAATGGCCGATTAATTAGGGCCGATTTCACGTTTTCATAACAATCGGTAAACGGTATTTTTGGACACCGATATGCCGAATTATTATTATTATTATTATTTTTATTTTATTGATTTATATATATATATATATATTTTTTTTTACACCTTTATTTAACTAGGCAAGTCAGTTAAGAACACATTCTTATTTTCAATGACGGCCTAGGAACAGTGGGTTAAGTGCCTTGTTCAGGGGCAGAACGACAGATTTTTACCTTGTCAGCTCGGGGATTCAATCTTGCAATCTTACGGTTAACTAGTCCAACGCTCTAACCACCTGCTTTACATTGCACTCCACGAAGAGCCTGCCTGTTACGCGACTGCAGTAAGAAGCCAAGGTAAGTTGCTAGCTAGCATTAAACTTATCTTAGAAAAAACAATCAATCAATCAATCATAATCACTAGTTAACTACACATGGTTGATGATATTACTAGTTTATCTAGCCTGTCCTGCGTTGCATATAATCGATGCGGTGTGCATTCGCGAAAAAGGACTGTCATTGCTCCAACGTGTACCTAACCATAAACATCAATGTCTTTCTTAAAATCAATACACAAGTGTATATATTTTTAAACCTGCATATTTAGTTAATATTGCCTGCTAACATGGATTTCTTTTAACACGGGAAAATGTGTCACTTTTTGCAACAGAGTCAGGGTATATGCAGTTTGAAGACTATTTCTTCCTAACAAAGACAGCCAACTTCGCCAAACGAGGGATGATTTAACCTCTCTTGGGGAGGTGGGACGCTAGCGTTTTAAACATACACGTCTCCTTAACGTAACCACATTGTCCCATTTCAAAAAGGCTTTACGGCGAAAGCATAAAGTTAGATTATGTTAGGACAGTTCCAACACAAGATAAACCACACAGCCATTTTCATAGCAAGGACAGGCATCACAAAAAACAGAAAACCAGCTAAAATTATGCACTAACCTTTGACGATCTTCATCAGATGACACTCCTAGTACATCATGTTACACAATACATGCATTTTTTGTTCGATCAAGTTGATATTTATATCCAAAAACAGCATTTTACATTGGCCCCTGATGTTCAGAAAATATTTTGCCTCCAATACTGCCGGTGAATCAGCACTACAATTTACAAAATTACTCATCATAAACGTTGATAAAATGTTAAACTGTTATTCAAAGAATTATAGATGAACATCTCCTTTATGCAACCGCTGTGACAGATTTCAAAAAAGCTTCACGGGGAAAGCACACTTTGCAATAATCTGAGTACTGCGCTCAGAAAAAGACATCAAGCATTACAGATACACGCCATTTTGGAGTCATCTAAAATCATAACTAGCATTCGAAATATTCACTTACCTTTGATGATCTTCATCAGAAGGCACTTCCAGGTATCCCAGGTCCACAATACATTTTGTTTTGTTCGATAAAGTCCATCATTTATGTCCAAATACCTCCTTGTTGTTTGCGGGTTCAGTAAGCTACTCCAAGTGTAGGAAGCGCGGCCAAAATGTCACGACGTAAAGTCCAAAAAAGTTATATTTTCGTTCGTTCAAACATGTCAAACGTTGTATAGCATCAATCTTTAGGGCCTTTTTAACTTAGAACTTCAATAATATTCCAACCGGACGATTCCAATGTCTTGAAAAACGTTTTGGAACACAGCTACCCCTCATGTGAAAGTGCGCCAATGAACTCATGTGCTTTCCTGAGTCAGCAACTTCCAACTTCCTTTGTTCGCTCTCTGTTCACCATAGACACCTCAAACAACTTTCTAAAGACTGTTGACATCTAGTGGAAGCCTTAGGAAGTGCAAAATGAACCCTAAGTCACTGTGTGTTAGATAGGCAATGACTTGAAAAGACTACAAGAACCAGATTTCCCACTTCCTGGTTGGATTTTTCTCAGGTTTGTGCCTGCCATATGAGTTCTGTTATACTCACAGACATCATTCAAACAGTTTTAGAAACTTCCGAGTGTTTTCTATCCAAATCTACTAATAATATGCATATTCTAGTTCCTGGGCCCGAGTAGTAAGCCGTTTAATTTGGGTACGTTTTTCATCCGGCCGTGAAAATACTGCCCCCTACCCAAGAGAGGTTAACAAAAGCGCATTTGCGAAAAAAGCACAATCGTTGCACGACTGTACCTAACCATAACAATACACAGAAGTATATATTTTTAAACCTGCATATTTAGCTAACAGAAATCCAGGTTAGCAGGCAATATTAACCAGGTGAAATTGTGTCACTTCTCTTGCGTTCATTGCAAGCAGAGTCAGGGTATATGCAACAGTTTGGGCTGCCTGGCTCGTTGCGAACTAATTTGCCAGAATTTTACGTAATTATGACATAACATTGAAGGTTGTGCAATGTAACAGGAATATTTAGACTTAGGGATGCCACCCGTTAGATAAAATATGGAACGGTTCTGTATTTCACTGAAAGAAAAAACGTTTTGTTTTCGAGATGATAGTTTCCGGATTCGACCATATTAATGACCAAAGGCTCGTATTTCTGTGTGTTATTATGTTATAATTAAGTCTATGATTTGATAGAGCAGTCTGACTGAGTGGTGGTAGGCACCAGCAGGCTCGTAAGCATTCATTCAAACAGCACTTTAGTGCGTTTTGCCAGTTGCTCTTCGCAATGCTTCAAGCATTGCGCTGTTTATGACTTCAAGCCTACAACTCCCAAGATTAGGCTGGTGTAACCGATGTGAAATGGCTAGCTAGTTAACGGGGTGTGCGCTAATAGCGTTTCAAACGTCACTCGCTCTGAGACTTGGAGTAGTTGTTCCCCTTGCTCTGCATATGTTCTCATGTTCTGAGCAAGGCACTTAAACGTTAGCTTTCTTACATGGCACATATTGCACTTTTACTTTCTTCTCCAACACTTTGTTTTTGCATTATTTAAACCAAAATTCATTATTTATTTGAGGCTAAATTGATTTTATTGATGTATTATATTAAGTTAAAATAAGTGTTCATTCAGTATTGTTGTAATTGCCATTATTAAAAAACAATAATAATCGGCCGATTAATCGGCAACGGCTTTATTTGGTCCTCCAATAATCGGTATCGGCGTTGAAAAATCATAATCAGTCGACCTCTACTCAGGACATTTGTTTTAGTCTCATTCAGCATTAATCTCAATAAAGTAACATAAATACGACGCATGTATAACAACGCCTAAACATCTAATACCCCATTGTTTTTATGACGCTTTCGTAACACATTCCACGTGATGCCAAAGGATTACACTTACTGTATAATAACCAGCTACATATAGCCATGTCCTCGAGCTAGGACTGAGGGACAGGATTGACTGTATGGATCAACTTCTCATTATGATTACTCATCCGAATAGAAATAGAGTGTAGACAACAGCCGTCATGTCTTCTGGGCCTGTATTCATTAAACATCTTAGAGTAGGAGTGCTGATCCAGGATCAGGTCCATTCATTAGAATCTAAAAGGCAAAACTGATACAACTGTAAATCAGCGCTCCTACTCTGAGACGCTTGTATATACAGATGTGCTGCTGAAAGATGTCGTGCACTTTGTTGGATGTGTGCTGAGAGAGAGAGCCCTGGAGTCTGTCTAATGCATGTTAATGTTTTATGAGGAAACCATGCTGTTGTATCATTAGTTTTGCTCCGGTTATTCCAGCAGGGAGAAAAACTGCTACTTCCTGTCTGTCTGATAATGAGTACTGTAGTTAGTACAACACATAGAGGTCAGTGAGGGTAGGAAGGCTCTGTTAACACATCATGGAGTGGCAGCCAGGGCAGATTGGATGTCAATGGAAGTACCTGACTTGGAATGAGTGGCCCACTAGAAGCACAGCACTCACATGTCACTAGGTCCCTCTTCTATAATTAGAGATTCATGTCTTGCTGGATTGTCTGTCTCTACATAAAGATTTTCCGTCTTGCAATGTTTACCATGGCAACGCATGGATTGATAATTACCTTTTATACAAAGAAAGTAATACAGAATCTGAACTTTCCAGAAAGTATGGACGGAATGACAAACATAAAGAACTTACATTATACTCAGACAGTATCTGGAATTATGATGCTCATACCTAAGTCTGAAGCCTTGTTATTGTCATTGCAAAATTCCACTCTCCTTTGTTACATCAGTCAGTGTGCAGACTGAATGAACATAGGCAACATTCCCAGGTCTAAAGTGAAGAGCAGAGGCAGAATCTACTCAATTGACTTCTATGCTGATATTAACAAACAGCTAAATGCAATGCCGGAGAGAATGAACTAAAGTACAACAACTGTCACTTAACACTGTCACGAAGAGGAGGCCATCTCAAAATAGTCTTTCCCACGGTCACTCCTATCACCAAGGTCGTCCCCTAACTTTCCTTCTCAGGGGCACCGCTGACCTAGTCTGTATCTAATAATGACGATGTCAGCTTCAGATTCTGGATAGATGGATGAGTCAAGCCTGTGGCTCACTTGGTAGAGCATGGCACTTGCAACGCCAGTTTGGTTCCCAAGGGTGAACAGTGTGAAAATGTATGCACTCCCTTCTGTAAGTTGTTCTACATAAGAATGTGTGCTGAATGACTTAAATATGAAGTTGAACGCGTTAACTGTGCCCTCCAACACCAGAGCATTAACGCATGAGAGGAAGACCTTTACCATTATGCCATCCCATTCCAACATGGACATCCTCTATCCTCTAAACTGTGCGTCTGCTTAACGAGTAGGCATTCTAGCACTACCCTTCAAGGTAGATGGACACTTGACAGGATTCCAGCGATTATTAGGCTAAGTAATAATTTCTGTATGTGCATGCATTGAATTTTTGCCTATTTCCGTCCAACGTTGCCAAGTCCGGAGCTTTTAAGCTGGATATCGGGCTACAAGACAGAATTATGGTTAAGCCAGAGTTATCTAATGTGTTGGCAGCTGAGCTGAGGAGATCCCTTTCCTCCCATAGAGCCTGGAATAATGACAAAGACCATCTCCGCTTAAAGCTCTGCCTTGAAAGTATTCATTTAAAGGAGACTCTCTTCTTGTGTCAGGTCTTTTTGATTAGGGAACATTGGCGTACCGGTATGCTAATGAGTTTCGACACCTGGTAATGTGTGAAGAAGCGGTTATTCTTAGGTTAATACAGTGAGGGTTCCATTGGTCAGTGGTGAAAATGGTTAATTTGAATAGTTCACATTCACTCTAATCAGCTGGCTTATTGCTTGTCTTGTCCAATTTCAGTGTTCATTTCATTTACCAGACAACAATACAAATCACAGTAGGGCTTGTACATAGATAAGCTTAGGAGAGCGCCCAATGCTTAGGTGGATACAATTTCAGCGTCCATGTATAGTACCAAATCACAATGGGGGCTTTGCAGCAGAAAATCCACTAAGCTTGAGTGCACATTTTTGGTAACAGTTCTGGTGGCTATGAACCATAGCTGTCATAGTCCAGTGTCTGAGTCTGAATCACCCTGTCTCAGTAGCCGGCTCCATCCTACCTGAACCCTGCTTCACTTCAGCTCCCACCTCCCTCCTATCCCTCTGAGCCGTGGTAGCCAGTCTTCCACACTGTCACTCCGGCTCCCGAGTCCCATCCCCTGCACACCCCACAATGATAGGGCTGCTGAGGACTGTTGGTTGGGGCTGCGTCGTCGACATTGTCATCTGTGGCCTAGTTTGCCTAGCGTCTCCTCCTCCTTGTTGAATAGTTAATAGACACTGACTGCAGTGTGGAGAACCTCTGGAGAGACCAAGCTGCCAGAAACACCCAAAATAGCCCCAGAAACGTCAGCGAGGAGACATTTATTTATTTGACTAATTCAACCCCCAAACTGCCACACCACCCTTTTATCACATCATTGTGAGATGTGAGGGCGTGCTTTATTAAATAAATTATATCAATGGTTAAACATACATGCTTAACATCAAAGAGGAAGTGATGCTCCGATCTAGGTTTAAACTACAGCAGAAATTTACTTGAATATATTAACTAACAGCAGAAAGGGAATGTCTCTATCTGCCTACTGATGATATTTCATTTCACAACAACACATCGTTGTTAAGGTTACGTACTAGCTATGCAATAAAGGCAGCTCTATACCATATATCCAGACCATCAATGTGAGCTTGAGGCAATGCGGTTTGGCTCATATACAGTAACCCAGCTCCCATCTACCCCTAGTAAGGGGTTAAGGTGTACAGTGAGAGGAAGCGGTTTGGCGTGACTTTGGGTGGCTTTGCCAGGTAGACAGACAGGTTGAAGAGTCAAGCTGAAGGGCTGTGGAGTGCTGAGTGCAGACCTCTGGGTGGCACCAGGTTAAACGCACTGCGCTGTGGTGCGTGCCAAGCTCTGCATGCGAGTATAGGACCAGGCTGGGCTGGGCATGCCCTGGGGATTCACCGACTCACCCGTCAGCAATTTACCTCCTGTGGAAGGGACAGAGGATGGCATGGTCTTATGCTTGCTTACGTATTTTGTGTGTGTGTGTGTGTGTGTGTGTGTGTGTGTGTGTGTGTGTGTGTGTGTGTGTGTGTGTGTGTGTGTGTGTGTGTGTGTGTGTGTGTGTGTGTGTGTGTGTGTGTGTGTGTGTGTGTGTGTGTGTGTGTGTGTGTGTGAGAGAGAGAGCGTAAGAAGGAATCACAGCTCTGTGTTATCTACCAACACCTCCCAAAGCTCCGAGCTGTGTGCTCACTATACCTTATGACTCAACCATGTTAGGAAAAACCAGCCTTATGTGCTGGAAACATAATCATTATTATCATCACCCTCATCTCATTAGTTAAGCTTCCTCTCCGGCTTTGACATATGGGACTGGGAGCATGACGTGACAAGCAGCTCCTCAGTGCCTCAGTCCAAGCTGTGCCCATGATGCCTGTCTCAAATGGGAACTGACTGAACTGAACTGAATGAACACCATGGACTCGTTATCTCTGCAGTTCCTGCAGTAACTGTGCCCACTCAGTTTAACTGGCCATATTATGGCCTGCGTCTCAGTGAAACACTATGTAATAGACTGAGTGGACCATGACTGCTGTTGTTGTTCCTCTTTCTCAAATCTCCTACTCCTAATCAGTGGCATCTCTGGAAATGGCTGTGCTGCTTGGTGGCCCAACATGAGAATCTGTTTTTGTTTTTGCTTGTGTTTATGTTTGTGTATTTTATGCCTTTGCCTGCGTGCAGTGTTTAATGATGAATGGCAAGTTGGCGTGTTCAGTGTGAGTCTGACATAATGTTGTGACAGATGTCTCAATGTATCACCATGATGCTCCTGAATGACTGTCGGCACTACATGGTCGGGGAGAGTGACCAGCAACCACAGGCGTTCACCACAGACAGACCCAGCCACTGAGGTCAGGGGCCGATGCAATCTCTTAATCTCTGACCCAGACCCAGATATATGTGTGAAAAAATGGTAGATATAGCGTTTTGGATATAAGCTCTTAAATAAATGTTAAAAGAAAGATAAATAGGTAGAGATTTACATGTTTTACTGTATCTACATATGAAGTTTTTGTGAACGTTTAGCCTCTAAAAAGTGGTGCCTGTTGCATAAGCATGAGCTTGGTACTGTATATGTGGTTCTAAAAGTGTGTATATAAACCCAGCAAAAAAGAAACGTCCTCTCACTGTCAACTGCGTTTATTTTCAGCAAACTTAACATGTGTAAATAGTTGTATGAACATAACAAGATTCAACAACTGAGACATAAACTGAACAAGTTCCACAGACATGTGACTAACAGAAATGGAATAATGTGTTCCTGAACAAAGGCGGGGTCAAAATCAAAAGTAACAGTCAGTATCTGGTGTGGCCACCAGCTGCAGATTTGCCAGTTCTTGCTGTGAGATGTTACCCCACTCTTCCACCAAGGCACCTGCAAGTTCCCGGACATTTCTGGGGGAATGGCCCTAGCCCTCACCCTCCGATCCAACAGGTCCCAGACGTGCTCAATGGGATTGAGATCCGGGCTCTTCGCTGGCCATGGCAGAACACTGACATTCCCGTCTTGCAGGAAATCACGCACAGAACAAACAGTATGGCTGGTGGCATTGTCATGCTGGAGGGTCATGTCAGGATGAGCCTGCAGGAAGGGTACCACATGAGGGAGGAGGATGTCTTCCCTGTAAAGCACAGCGTTGAGATTGCCTGCAATGACTACAAGCTCAGTCCGATGATGCTGTGACACACCGCCCCAGACCATGACGGACCCTCCACCTCCAAATCGATCCTGCTCCAGAGTACAGGCCTCGGTGTAACACTCATTCCTTCGACGATAAATGCGAATCCGACCATCACCCATGTTGAGACAAAACTGCGACTCGTCAGAGAAGGGCACTTTTTGCCAGTCCTGTCTGGTCCAGCAGCGGTGGGTTTCTGCCCATAGGCGACATCGTTGCTGGTGATGTCTGGTGAAGACCTGCTTTACAACAGGCCTACAAGCCCTCAGTCCAGCCTCTCTCAGCCTATTGCAGACAGTCTGAGCACTGATGGAGGGATTGTGCATTCCTGGTGTAACTTGGGCAGCTGTTGTTGCCATCCTGTACCTGTCCCTCAGGTGTGATGTTCGGATATACCGATCCTGTGCAGGTGTTGTTACACGTGGTCTGCCACTGCGAGGACGATCAGCTGTCCGTCCTGTCTCCCTGTAGCGCTGTCTCAGGTGTCTCACAGTACGGACATTGCAATTTATTGCCCTGGCCACATCTGCAGTCCTCATGCCTCCTTGCAGCATGCCTAAGGCACATTCACGCAGATGAGCAGGGACCCTGGGCATCTTTCTTTTGATGTTTTTCAGAGTCAGTAGAAAGGCCTCTTTAGTGTCCTATGTTTTCATAACTGTAACCTTAATTGCCTACCGTCTGTAAGCTGTTAGTGTCTTAATGACCGTTCCACAGGTGCATGTTCATTAATTGTTTATGGTTCATTGGTTCAAGCATGGGAAACAGTGTTTAAACCCTTTACAATGAAGATCTGTGAAGTTATTTGGGTTATCTTTGAAAGACAGGGTCCTTTAAAAGGGACGTTTCTTTTGTTGGTGTGTGTGTGTGTGTGTGTGTGTGTGTGTGTGTGTGTGTGTGTGTGTGTGTGTGTGTGTGTGTGTGTGTGTGTGTGTGTGTGTGTGTGTGTGAAATTGGTGATTATAGCGTTTTGGAAATAAACTCATCAAATAAATGTGGGTTCCTTCGTGTGTGTGTAAAATATTACTGTTGTCATATTTTGAATTTGTAGCTTTTAGATGTGTATGAAAATGTTTTCGTTTTTTTGCTAAGCGCTATAGCAGGGGGTGGCAGGTAGCCTAGTTAGTGTTGTTCCAGTAACCGAAAGGTTGCTGGTTTGAATACCCAAGGTGGAATAAAATCTGTTAATGTGCTTTTGAGCAAGGCACTTAACCCTAATTCCCTCCAGAGGTGCTGTACTACTATGGCTGACCCTGTAAAATAACACATTTCACTGCACCTATCCAGTGTATGTGACAATAAAACATCATTCTTTCTGTGTGTGCAAAGAAAACAGGATTAACTGTCTCTCTAAAATGAAATCAAGTTTTTAAATAAGTACATGTCTGTCGTTGAACAACCCCAGGCCATGATTAGAAAAAGCACCAATCTTTTTCATAATTTCTTTAAACAATAAAAGCTAATTTACCAACATTTCTGAAAAATTATATATAGCGTTTTGGAATGGAATTTGAGTGTGCAAAAGTTAGGTTGTGTAAAAACTTTGTTAATCTGTCTCTCATTGCTGTGTTCCTATGCTTTTCACCACAGCACCATTCATTCATTACTCTTTGTGTGTCCTAGGCTCTCTTGTGTCAGGAACATCTCTATCAGTAAAGATGAGATGAGATGGAGACAAGGTCATCCTTCATGATAGGTCTGTGGGTTAATGAAATTAAGCCCAGTAGAGGAGAGGAGGAGAGCGAAGAAGAGGAGAGCAGATGGGAGAGGGAGGGGAGGAAAGGAGTGGAGGAGAGGCTCAGATGTATTGGGATGAGGTGTGATGGAACCGAGGCATGTCAGCGTGCAACAGACACACACTGGCGCACACACATACCCGTTCACACGCCACTAAGTATAAAGATTTGTACATACCCTCACACATCTGAGTTTCAGGTTTTATTTAGGTCTGGCATGAGTTGGATTCACGAGCACACAAACTCACACACCCACACATGCGCACACACACACCCACTCTCTTGCTCACTCGCGGGCCGAACCAAACAAGTATTCCTTCATTGGGAGCCATCTGTTTTGGCTTCTCTCAGTGGCCAACTTAATGTAGTGTTTTACATGGCTGTTGTGTAAGCTGCGCTGTCCATGGGCCCAACCAGGCTGAACTATGCTGAGCTGAAGCAGGACACACTGTAGTGCAGACTTCCTGGACTGAAGGCTGCTAGGAGACAGTACACATTACCCCCATCTCTAGTTTGGGATATTAGTTACACAATCAGAAATGAAGTGGAGGGTGGTGGACCATTCTTGATACCCACGGGAAACTGTTGAGCGTGAAAAACCCAGCAGTGTTGCAGTTCTTTACACAAACCAGTGCACCTGGCATCTACTACCATAACCCATTCAAAGGCACTTAAAACCTTTGTCTTGCCCATTCACCCTCTGAATGGCACACATACACAATCCATTTCTCAATTGTATCAAGGCTTAAAAATCCTTCTGAAACCTGTCTCCTCACCTTTATCTACACCAGTGGTCACCAACCTTTTCAGAGTCAAGATCACTTTCACGGTCAAAAGCAAGCCGGCATCTACCACTCAGATTTATTTTTAAACATGACTTAAAATGTTTTAACCTAATAAAAACAGTTCTGTAGGAATGAGGTTTGTGCAGTACACCTAATACATTATCACAGCATATGCCTGGCCTGCCAATATTGTTCTTCTCAGACCATATTATATTTCAAAACTTGAGCTTTGATAACAAAATAGATCAGTTGGTGTAGCACTTGCGAGGCACGGCTGAGCATAAATTGAAATACAACAGTTTTCAGCTGTGCTAACATAATTACAAAAGGGTTTTCTAATGATCAATTAGCCTTTTAAATGATAATCTTGGATTAGCTAACTCAACATACCATTGGAACACAGGAGTGATGGTTGCTGATAATGGTCCTCTGTACGCCTATGTACTGTAGATATTCCATAAAAAATCAGCCGTTTCCAGCTACAAAAGTAATTTACAACATTAACAATGTAAACACTTTCTGATCAATTTTATGTTATTTTAATGGACAAAAAATGTGTTTTTCTTTCAAAAACATGGACATTTCTAAGTGACCCTAAACTTTTGAACGGTAGTGTATATAATCTGAAATAAAGCAGTAGGTTCTGAAGAAGGTCCCTGCTCACAATCCACTGCAAAGATAGGGGATTTTCAGGAAGTGGAAGAGAGAGTTAGAGAGCATTTGTGTGAGTGTGTATGTGCGTGCGTGTGTGGATGCTGAGGTCTTCCAGAGACAGGGTTGCAGGTGCGTGACAAATCTGCTGGTCTCTCCTCAGTGCCAAACTGGCAGTGCACATTGTGTCCCTCATTCATTCAGACATACATATTAATTCAAGCCTTCTTTCACGAGACAAAATGCTAATAACTCTGTTTGTGCAGATCATGTCAATGTCTCCATGTATTGTGGTGGGACTCTTGCCAGTCACAAATTCTTTTGTGTGGGTATTTTTATCTTGGCTATAAAATGCAAAAACTGTTATTTTGCATTAGTTTCACCCAAAAAGACAACTAAGGCAGTTCACATCTCCCCAAACCCTGAAGCATCGACATCATTTACCAAATATTCATGATCCACTGCTTTATCTTCTCTTTTATGGAAGATGCTTTCTGCTTACACGGCAAGTTCAGTCTGTATCCACATGCTACTCTATTGGTGGACTAATGATGCCAACCCACAGAGTTACAACAAAGAAACAAAAGCAAAAGAGCCTAACGGACCACGTTGTCATGCTTATCAAGATCCTTTACCCTCAAATGTTGCTCCTCTGCATGCTTGAGAGAGAGAGATAGGCAGAGGGCGTGTGAGGATGTTATTGTTGTGCCCGCTCAATCCTCTACAGTATTCTAGTAAAGTGTCTCAGATAGGGACTGTGCTCCATGTGTAACCCTTTTAATTAACAGACTGATACAGCTTCATCACTTCATCTGACACTCAGCACAGACAACGGCCCACACTTTGTTGCGCCTAATGAAATGTTCAGTGTGGAAAGCCGCCACACCACACTGAGCATGTGACCCATAATTGTGTATAATATATAATACATAATAATGTTTTGAATGGTTTGTTGATGATGTTGCTGGCAGGACTTTGGCAATAGCTGCTAAACTGGCATGAGCGAGTGCGGGAACGATAAGCATCAAGGAGCCAAGCAGAAGTGAGAGTAGAGAGGGAACGTGAGAATCAGGCGGCCGTGACAAAAGTCTCATTTGGAATTCACTCATGGTTTCTAAAGCCTCATGCAAATGTATTATTTTTTGGGGGCAAATTTTATTAGGCGCTGTAAAACAAAGATAGAGCTGAAAAAGGGCGAGATAAAAGACTCATTGGAGAGAAAAAAGAGCAAAGTGGAGTAATGTGGAAAATGTGCCAGTGTGTTCAGAGTAATCTTCCTGAACGTTATGACCAGCCCGGTTATGTAAGCTCTAACCATATCCAGGCAGAGAGAAGGATCACAGAGGGAGGAGGAGGAAGAGAAGTGAGAGAGGGAGGAGTGTGTAGAGAGACTGGGGGTGCGTTCACAGAGCTGATGCGACCCTAAATCAGGGATTTAGCTCAAACTGATGAAGACTAGGAGAAACCATCCTTCATGTTGATGGTTTTCATCACAGCTGTTCCCTTTCACATCTCTTGGCCGTTGGTTGCGTGTCATTAAAGAGAAAACAACCATTAAACAATTACAGGGTCACCAATGACAGCGATCAACAACACAAAGATTAGAGCAGATTAAATAGCGATGACTGTTTCTTCATTAACCTCTGTAACCACTCTATATGTGCTGAGCTTCTCTACTTTATCACAGCAGCACCAGTGGAAAAGCAATAAAGGTATCCTCTCCTTTCCAGTTGGGAAATACCAACTCATAATGTAAACTTTTGATCTTGTCTGTGTATGTGTGTTGTTGTTTCACTGTAGTTGCCTGTATTACAGTATCTTGCGTGGCAGTCTTTGGAGGTGTTGTCCTATAGGATATCTTGTCCGTTGTCTTGTTTGTATACCTGTTCAGTGGATCCCTATGTTCCTACCTAGTGTTGCCTACGGTACTCCTTGACAGTGTTTCCCTACATAGAGGATAGACTGCAATGTGTAGTATCTTATGTGTGGCACTGCGCTGAAGTGCTGGTCTGGGCTGTAGAAGTTCATTTCATGGCTCTAATGTGGCCTGATATGGAGGAGTGTTATATTCCTTTGAACTTGGATTAGCTTCCCATCCCTCTGCTCCTTTCTCTCTCTCTCGCTCTCGCTCTCTTTCTCTCTTTCTTTCTCTCTCTGGGTCCGGAGCCATGGCCCCTATCTGCTCAGGCATTGTTTGTTAAGAGCTGCAGGGTGCAGGGAGAGAGGAAGAGAGAAGAAGAAGGTGGGGAAGAGGAAAAGAAAGGTAGAGATGGAGTGAGGGGGAGAGAAAATTAGATGGAGAGAGTAAGGGAGGGTGTTAGTAACCTCTGGTGAACCCCAGTATCAACCTCACCCCATGTGACAGAGTATAACACAGACAGATGAGACCTAACAAGGATGCCATCCCATCACCTCAGTGAATCCTTGGGATTTTGTCCACACTAACAGTGAGACAGATGGCAAAGATTTGAAATTAGTTCCCCTTCCATAGGAGAACTGAGGACACTGCCATTTTTTTGTTGTGATTTCCCTCCTCAGCCGCCTACCTGGCATCAAAGCTCACCTGCTGTGTTTAAATTTATTGAAAGCACTGTATTAATAACTCAGGTAGTGATGTACAGGATGGGGAGTGTGGGCTTCCTCCACGGAGCAGAAGTCTCAGCAGAAGTTCACACATGTACACATGTATGTACATAAACGGCCCGAGACCTTCTGGCTACTGGTCTACCTCTAAGTTTTGCCCCATATGTAAAGTATTGAATATTGGAATATTGATCCCTCTCTATCTCTTCCTTTGCAGAGACAAGGATCCAGAGCCATGAGTGGAAACAGCAAACCTGCTGGACAAGGTGTGTACAGGATTTATACAGGAAAAATATTACAAAATACACAACATACATCACGTAGGCCTGCTGTAACTAACTAATATCCTGCTTTTAAAAATCATCTTGTGAAATTCCAAAAACGCCATCCATGTTGGTTCATGTGACCACATTGCTTGAGAGTCATAGAACACATTGAGTGAGAGTCCACAGTCTGCAGTTCTACTCATGGAGAGCAGAATGTCCAAAAACAGCAAAAACAGAGAATCAGAGATGTCTCATAACTCAACAGATCATTTGTCTTGACTAACTCTCTTTTGTGTTTTTTTTTATGAAAGAAAATATGCCATTATAGAAATAAAGACAATCTACCTTGGGTACATTCATGCCTGAAATTCACAGAAAGACCTACTTTCCATACTGGGGCATGGCATTGTTGTCATGATAATGACATTCAAATCCTCAGAGTTAGAGACGTCAAACTTAGGCTTGCAATACTTTGGAGGATCCTTTGATATCTATAAATGATATTAAGTGTAGAATTCAGTCATTCACGTAAAGTGAATGTGACTGCAGGATACATTTAATTAAAAGTCCTACTTCAAATAGATTCTGGATCAAATAATTGACGATTCCACAAGACAGTTTTTTAAATATATTTTTCCCTGACTTTGGTATTTGATAGTCATATTGTACACTAGGAACCTCCTACTTCCTGTAGTCTATATGTATCGACAGAGCCAACAATTGATCCTATTAAGTTTTTAAACAATACACAATATAATAAATTGATGTAACATATACTATGTCCTTCCCCCCATCCCTGGAATCTCATCCTAAGACACAATGAAGCCGGCAGGTTAATGATAGCCAATCACTTTTAAAAGGGTTCATTTGGCCATTCTGCACATTAAGTTGATCCTTCCTTCAGCATAACAGTGTGGCCGTGAGCCTCCTCTCCATCCTTCTGGAGCCACTGATGACAGTATAAAGAGTGAGACCTGGTGTTCATATGGATTTTAGCCTCAACTGGTTGGATGATGAGTTGCATTGTCATTCAGTTTAATCCAAAGGTAAAAGCCACACAAATACCATACTCCTGTCAATTGAATTTGATTGAATGACGTTTATTTGACATTTGCCGATTTCCATTTGATTGTTTTCACCTTTTTTATTTTTGTTAGTAACCTAAGCAACTTGTATTGGTCCAGTCTGGTCATATTTTATTGCCTAACTTTAAGTTGATAGAATACATGTACCATAGGGACCTATAATAATGTAAAGACTGACAATTGCATCCCATGCCTGCTCTAGTAACATGAGTGAATGATCTATTACCACAATCTCACATTCAGTCCTATAGTTATTTTAAGGCTGACTATTTTCAGTACTATATTGACTATGCTTTATTCTAGACAAATTTGGTAAACTATATACTTGGTAGTGGGGATTTCATGTAGTTTGGATTCTAGCTATTTTAATACCCCTCCATAGGCTACTGAGTGCTCTCACCTAGATGTTCTGAGACTATACCTTCATCAATCATTGTCCCAGCGTCCCTGAGTAGCATACATCAGACAGTCACCAGCTCCAACATGACCTTTTACCATCTCCCCCAGAAATGAAGACATCATCAATTTGGGAGAATTTAGATATTCACACATGCACCTCCTCAAGTCTCAATTCATGGTTTAGGAAGACTGTGACCTTGTTGTGAAGTGTGCAATATGTATCGGGGGGGCACTCTGTCTGTTTACGAAGAACATAAGGTATGTACATGAGAAACATCCCTTTCCTCCAAAAACGATATTAAAAAACAATGCACCCACACTGGCGACACTGGCGACACTGGCGATAGACACTGACAATCAATTTAGATGGGTTAGGCCCACAGTGAAATGGGATGTCCCCACACTGTTCCATTACACAAGGAAAGATAGCTTGGAGAGTAATTGTATGGGCTCTGCAATCATGAAATGTACATTCCTCTCCATTGAAAACATTTTGTCTTCAAAGGATGCCAAGGTCGTGAAGAAAATCCATCTAAACCTAAACGTATGTTGTTCATTTTGCTGTATGTGTGCACATTTTATATATTAGTACACTCTTGGAAAAAAGGGTTCCGAAAGGGTTCTTCGGTTGTCCCTATAGAAGAACCCTTTTTGGTTCCAGGTTGAACACTTTTGGGTTCCATGTAAAATCCTCTGTGGAAAGGGTTCCACATGGAACCCAAAAAGGGTACTTCAAAGGGTTCTCCAATTGGGGACAGCCAAAGAACCCTTTTAGGTTCTACATAGCAATTTTTTTTCTAAGAGTGTACATTCACAACTAAAATGGATATGGCATGTGTGACATCTTGTAAAGGAAAGGATCTTTCTGTATTCAATACACATAGTAGATGCATGTGAATGGAGACTGACGTACACTTTCGCATCTCAATGCTGTTGGAATGAGACCTAGGAATTGAACCTGCATCACAGAAATTGGACCCAGTATTGCTTTTTTGGTCATTCACAGTCACTTCACGCATCCAATTCTGTATGTTCACTCCTCATATTTAAGCAATCAACCAAGGCTTAATATTCACAGAATGTTCACTCTTTAGTATCTAGCATGGGCACTGATCTGAACTCATTTAGTCTTTGCTGGCATTTTGGCTGTGATTATCTATGTATTAGGAAACGTTTAACCTTACATTTGTAAGTAAATAAAAAAAGAAATATATTCTGATGTATTACTGTGAATGTCTTTTGTCTTCTAGATTAAAGGGAGCAATGTATGACTAATGAAAGGGGAGTTAGAAAATGAAATCCTCCTGGATGAAGAGAGGACATGACAGCATGTATATGTATGGGAGATTAGAAAAGCTTGCCTTGCTTCATATTTCACAGTTTATCCCCTGATTTAAAGTCTTTGAAGTTGCAAAGCCCCCTGCCCTCTGTATACGCTCGAAAAAGGCTGCTTCTTTAAACATAATCTATTGAATTGAATTCAAATTAAACAAATTTCTATGAACTTTGAAACGTTCTATAGCTGTTAATGAAGGTTTTTCAGTCAATTCATGAATTGAAAACTGTCCCATTTTTAGGTGACCTTTTCCATTCATGATGGAGGGATGAAATAGTTACCCCAACTGTGGTAGAGTCACATACAGTACGACTCCCCAGTTTTCTATGCTGTCCCACTCTCTCTTCCAGTCTCTCACCGTCTTTATTGCCTCGCTACAGATGACTCTAAGAAGGCTGCTCCTGAGGAGGACTTTGCGGACATCGACATGAAGGCTCCGGAGACGGAGAAGGCTGCTGTGGCCATCCAATCACAGTTCCGGAAGTTCCAGAGCAAGAAGAAGCAGGAAGTAAAGTCCTAGAGTGGGAAGGACAGAGCCGGGCAGCTCTGTCTCCCATAGGCCGGGACTGCACCAGTTGGGGGTTTGGTCTTGCATGTCAATCAAACCACACCATTATGGACTCAACTGAGGGGGGGTAAAGGGGAAGAGGGAAGGCTGGAGGGAGGGGTCAGGGTTCAAGGATCAAGGGGTCACTGATATCTTTGAAATGATTATGAGTAACTTATTAATTGATTGCTGTGTCCATAAATGATGGTTAAGTTCTGGATATATCTTGATCTTTCCTATGATTTTGCTATTTTCGTTTTTTATTGATACTGTAATACTACTACACTCTATATTTTCCAGTTGCTGTAGCTGTCCAAACCCTTAGTAGTCCTCTCATGTCTCTCTCATGTCATGTACGCTGCAATATACCCATTTGAACAATAAAAAGCTGCTTGATAAGTAGGTTTCCTCGTAAAGCAATTAAGAAACTGGAACCAGGGTTTTATCAGGCTGAACATGTAGCCAAATGTATTGTGAAGATTGATCGTCAGATTTCAGCTGTGGCATCATAAATCTAAAGATTTTTTTTCCTAGTAGGTCCGTTATTAGGGGTGTTTCCCTCTTGTTGTGGGGAGTGTTTCCAGACATTCCAGCTTGTCTTGTTTGATCCATCCCAGTTAGCGCAGCGCCCAGTGGCTGATGCATTTAGAATTGAATCAATGGCTACAATTTGCTTTCCAATGTCTCCGGTGTCTCAACTTGCCAACTAAATCTAGGGCTTGTTCCATTATTTACGTGACAATTGTGGATTTCCTTTCTTCCCTTCAACGTCAATGGAAAGTGTTTTTATTTTATGTTTGTATGACTTTGTTTCGGCATTAATTGTTTTTTAATGGGTGTTTCTATTGAATCCCCATTGTTTCCTTTTGTTGTTCAAACCCAAATGAGTGGAATATACTGTACAATACCATCATCCTTCAGTAGAGACACGTTCAAAGAATACTTAATAAATATCCTAAAGAGGTAAACATTGAGTCAGAAGTTATTTTGTTGACATTGTGTTTGTTTATGGTCCCCACTAGCCCATTTGCCTGTCATCGATGCCTATTTTCTTTATTTATTTAATAAATCATTTTGACAGAAACCATCCAAAAGACATTCATAAACCTTTAAATGAATTTCCTTGGAAGCTAAGTGTTTGTTTCTGGTGCAATAAGTGGAGCTTACTCCGGTGTTCAAAAGCACATATCAGACCGAGAGCCCAATGCTTCTTAGGTAGTTCTTTATGAGTTTTAGTTTAGAAAATGATCTCGCCGCAGAAGCTAGAGTTACAGGGATGGTAAAAACAGCTTGATTGCCATAGCAACATCAGGGAAACTGGGCAGAAAGGAGTGGTGCTTCAAATACAGCAGTTCTGCAACATCTTTAATTGAGCCTCTCATTATCCTTCATTTCCGGCCTCAACACGTTATGGAAAGAGATTAACTGTATAGGAAGCTCTGGGGACAGGTCGACTGGATACTGGACAGCCAATAAATTGGCAGATGCAAACAGACCATCTTTTACGGACAAAAGCTTGAACAAAAAAGCGGCTTGCGATTTTGTTCATACTGGTGAACCAGCGTTTCAGTTGTGTTCTTTTTTTATTTTATTGCTTACTTCATTGCAAAAACACAGGTCCACACACAAAACATGAAATACACAGGCATGAAACACCTCTGAAAACAACATGCCAGCATGATTCAAACTAGTCATGAAGCAGTAGCAATCCGTGCCGCCCATGCCGTCAAAGTCCGTGTTTGCCCTGCAAATGGCCCTGCCCGCTTCCACCTGAAAAATCACATTTCCTCCATGACTATTCCTTCACAATATTACTGTCACGCAACACACCCAGGAGCTGGATTCAATCCGCATCGCAGAAGCATCGGGGGAATTCTACGTTACAGCTCAACCGAAATTGTTCCATGACACGGATTGAATCCAGCCCCCACCCTTTACATAGCCCCATTAAACCATGCCACTCCACTCCACACCAAATCAACACATGGCCCAAAATTATTTTCTTAGGGCTAGATTCTGTCAGATCTGCTATAGCCAACAACCACAAGCGAACAACCACAAGCGGCCCCGGCATTCTACCTAAAGCGGACATTGCCATTGGCTGCACGAAGACGCATTAAGAGAAATCCCTTGCGGCCTTGTTCACAAGCTTGAACACTTGAATGTGAGATGTAATCTATACCTCAATTAGACTGATAGAAATTCTCATTATTTTGTTGAATGATTTTCAATTTGAGGGTCATTATTTCTATATAGCCTACACTCTCTCTTTCTGAACTTCTATCGTGAGTGAGGTGGGTGTGGCTTCATGACAACAATCACAGAAGCAGCTGTTCACCGATTTAAAACACAGTAACACCTCTGACACCGCCAACTCAGACCTGCTGGTTAACGCTTAATCCGATTGAATCTAGGCCTTACTTTGACAATACTAAATCCATTTTATTTGTAAAATGTCATAACTCATATTTATCAATTTCATCACTAAGGAGGTTGAACAGGCTCTGAAAGCTAATACTGCTGATATCTTGGAGCTACAATATAATAACCTCCGGAATGTGTCTTAAGCACTTGAAACTATACTGACTTCCCGTGTACCCGTGAAGTTATCTTTTTTATCGATGGCAATCCTTTAAAATGTGGTGTTGAAAGATTGTAATCAGCACTTGTTTAAAGACTATGGATTGTCTTAGGAGTAATGTCATGAATAACCCATAAAAGGCAACATTGTAGTTCATGCATAAGTAGTAGTACATTCCTAGTGAGTAGTAGGACAAATGACCTGAGTTCATTGGTTCATCAGGGTACCTGATGTAAAGCTATGTGGGGACACTGTGCTTTGTAGCTGGCTGTTTGGTCATCTTTCTTTTGCTTTTTGTCATGAGTTTACATAAACTGAATTGAGACCTGAAATAAGTGTCAACATTCGGGGAAAAGTGGAGAATTGTATTCTAACTGTAGGACGTCCAAATAGGGTTTTCAATATAAACAGGCATGATATTTTTATTTAATTAAAAAGCTTATCCATGCTCTAATATTAGATAGCAACACAGAACAGCTAAATAAGTTGGTTAGATAAACATGTTCAAAATGCAAAACAAATACATGTACTGCCTTAAAATCCTCCTCACATATCCGTCTACGCCTTGCTTTGGCTTCATTTACAAACCATTAGCTAACTCAAGCAGAACGTACGACCAAAGACACAGGTAACCTTTCATCTGTGGTGGGACTGTTAGCTAGCAAGCTACTTACCAGCATGCCCACAAGAACACACTGTGTTGTGAATGGATGCCATAGCGTAAATTATACGTTGCACTATTTGCAGAAGAATGAAGACATCCGACAGTGGTTGCTGCTTTTCATTTTGGGTGGATAGGCTGCACCAAAAAGTACTATTATGTCACACGTGTGCAGTGCACATTCTGAGCGAAGTCGCTTTATCAATTGGGGAGAACATTCGATGGGTCTTTCCAGGAAGCTAATCCTGAAGACAAATGCTGTACCATTATTGACAGTGGACAGTGGATCTTGCAAGCACTGATCTAAATGTAAGTATCATGACTCTGACACGGGAGCCAACATGATAGTTTGTTGGTGATGTGGACACCAAGGAACTTGAAACTCTCGACCCGCTCCACTACAGCCCCGTCGATGTTACTGGGGGCCTGTTCGGCCCGCCTTTTCCTGTAGTCCACGATCAGCTCCTTTGTCTTGCTCACATTGAGGGAGAGGTTGTTGTCCTGGCACCACACTGCCAGGGCTCTGACCTCCTCCCTATAGGCTGTCTCATTGTTGTTGGTGATCAGGCCTACCACTGTTGTGTCGTCAGCAAACTTAATGATAGTGTTGGAGTCGTGTTTGGCCATGCAGTCGTGGGTGAACAGGGAGTACAGGAGGGGACTAAGTACACACCCCTGAGGGGTCCCAGTGTTGAGGATCAGCATGTCAGACGTGATGTTGCCTAACCTTACCACCTGGGGGCAGCCTGTCAGGAAGTCCAGGATCCAGTTGCAGAGAGAGGTGTTTAGTTCCAGGGTCCTAAGCTTAGTGATGAGCTTCGTGGACACTATGGTGTTGAACGCTGAGCTGTAGTCAATGAACAGCATTCTCACATAGGTGTTCCTTTTGTCCAGGTGGGAAAGGGCAGTGTGGAGTACGATTGAGATGCATCATCTGTGGCTATGTTGGGGCAATATGCGAATTGGAGTGGGTCTAGGGTATCCGGGAGGATGCTGTTTATGTGAGCCATGACCAGCCTTTCAAAGCACTTCATGGCTACCAACATGAGTGCTACGGGTGGTAATCATATAGGCAGGTTACCTTCGCTTCCTTGGGCACAGGGACTATGGTGGTTTGCTTGAAACATGTAGGTATTACAGACTCGGTCAGGGATAGGTTGAAAATGTCAGTGAAGACACTTGCCAGTTGGTCCACACATGCTTTGAGTACACGTCCTGGTAATCCGTCTAGCCCCGCGACTTTGTGAATGTTGACCTGTTTAAAGGTCTTGCTCACATCGGTTACCGAGAGCGTTATCACGGAATCATCCAGAACAGTTGGTGCTCTTGTGCATGCTTCAGTGTTAAAAGGCCTTTAGCTCGTCTGGTAGGCTCGCATCACTGGGCAGCTCGTGTCTGGGTTTCCCTTTGTAGTCCATAATAGTTTTCAAGCCCTGCCACATCAGACGAGCGTCAGAGCCTGTGTAGTAGGATTCAATCTTAATCCTGTATTGACGCTTTGCTTGTTTGATGGTTCGTCTGAGGGCATAGCGGGATTTCTTATAAATCATAGTTATCATTTCAAATCTGCATCAATTGAGCATTTCAGGCACACCAAAATTTGAAATACAATCATTGAAAAGTGCACAACCAAATATTGCATCACTTGCGGTACATTTTTGGAAACATAAGGAATGTATCTTTCATATCAGCGACGAATAATATTTTTTTTTAAAAAGGTTAAATTACTACACACCTTTATGGGGTTAGGGATAGTGTTCCCACACGGCCATTTCTCCATATTACAGTGCTTGTTTACGGAAGACAAAGGGAAGACATAATTGGCTATCTAGCATGCTCCGAACACCTGTGTGTAAGCGTAACTGAGGAGGAAGTGTAGTTCGTCAACTGGAGGCAGACACAGCTGTTGATCTGTAAAAAACTGCTACAGTAAGTGTATATTTTTTATTTGAAAGATTCTTTCTCTCTGATATGAAAGATACAGCCAGGTCGTTCAAGATTTACTTCAAAATTGGACATCTATCCATGTCCTGAGGAAGTCAGGAAATGAAGTCATGGGCGTAATCTGATGACTCTGGATCAGAAGGTTCTGTGTTTGATCCCAGTTATTGACACTGTTTTTTTATTCTTGGTTTTAGCTCTTACCTTAACCCTATCTCAAACCTTAACCCAATTCTTAACCATTTGGAATGAGTGCCTAGAATGAGCAACTTGAAAATTGGACATTTGGAGAACGTGGATGAACATCTAACTCTGCCCTGAGACTGAGCTTGTTGGAAAGATAAGGGGAATATCAGCGTCTTTCGGAAAACTATTTGAAAGCGATGATTATTGACGTTTCTAAACGTTAAAGCCTCAGAATTGTAGTTCAGAAGGAATAAAATGTGGACAAATGTAACTGATGAAACCCTTACATATGGAGAAGAAGGGTTTTTGAGACCTAGGTGGCCAGGTGCCTATATTAGGTAAGGTGTGTGCATTAACAATGAACCTTTTGAAGCGAAGCATCATTACACTGCTCTATTTATTATTTTTAATGTCACCATTGTTTCTCACCTTTATTTTTCATGAGTGTTTATGTTGATCAATATTTTGGCTATGCTGGCCTATTGTAAATGATCAAATAAATGTCTGATCAATACGTACAATTCTAAACATATTGTTATTTTTATTGCTAATACAGAGGCATCAATAAATTGTCCAGTACACTTATTGTATGCTGTTTTCATGTACATTCCCTTATGTTGAAGCTTCTAAGGTGACTCAGGTCTTACTAATTATTGTGAAGAAGTGTATCAGTGAACTAACTGTATTTTGTAAATTAGTTACAAAACAATAGAAATACAATTGTGTATTGCTTCAGTTTGTCTGATATTCAACAGTCCATGATCAGCTCAGAATGACATGTGGCCCATTGTTTACCTGGTGGTCATCAATGACATGTGACCCATTGTTTACCTTGTTACCTGGCAAAGACCACAAGGGTGTTTCAAAGAGCTGTCAGTCAAGACGAGCTCAACAATATAAGCTCACCGCCCACTGAACCTGTTATCAGTGGTGTAAAATACTTAAGTAAAAATACTTTAAAGTACTACTTAAGTAGTTTTTGGGGGTATCTGTACTTTACTATTTATATTTTTGACTACTTTTTACGCCAAACATTTTCCCTGACACCCAAAAGTACTAGTTACAATTTGAATGCTAGCAGTACAGGAAAAAGTTTAAATTCACACACGTATCAAGAGAACGTCCCTGGTCATCCCTACTGCCTCCGATCTGGTGGACTCACTAAACATAAATGCTTCCTTTGTAAATTATGTCTGAGTGTTGGAGTGTGCCCCTCCCTGGCTGTCAAAAAAAGTCATAAAAAAGGAAATCGTGCCGTCTGGTTTACTAAATAAAAGGAATTTGATGTATAGAATTGACTTTTACTTTGTACTTATTCTCAAGTGTGACAATTGAGTACTTTCCCCACCACTGTACTTAAGTACATTTAAAATCTGATACTTTTAGACTTTTACTCAAGTAGTATTTTATTGGGTTACTTTCACTTTTACTTGAGTCATTTTATATTAAGGTATCTTTACTTTTACTCAAGTACGACAATTGAGTACCTTTTCCACCTCTGCCTGTTATTTCATGCTTCCTAATAGTTAGAAATGAGAGAAAAGGTAAAATATATTAAATTCTGAGCATTTTAAGAGCGGAAAAATATTATGCATGATGTTTTGGTCATTCAAAGGCTATTTTTACTTGCAAAATAGGATGACTGTGCAGGACCTTTAAATGATGTACAGTTGAAGTTAGAAGTTTACATACACTTAGGTTGGAGTCATTAAAACTTGTTTTTCAACCACTCCCTAAATTTATTGTTAACAAACTATAGTTTTGGTAAGTCAGTTAGGACATCAACTTTGTGCATGACACAAGTAATTTTTCCAACAATTGTTTACAGACAGATTATTTCACTTATAACTCACTGTATCAGATTTCCAGTGGGTCAGAAGTTTACATACACTAAGTTGACTGTGCTGTTAAACAGGCTTGGCTTTAGAAGCTTCTGATAGGCTAATTAACATCATTTGAGTCAATTGGAGGTGTACCTGTGGATGTATTTCAAGGCCTACCTTCACACTCGCTTGCTTGACATCATGGGAAAATCAAAAGAAATAAGCCAAGACCTCAGAAAAAAGATTGTAGACCTCCACAAGTTGGTTCATCCTTGGGAGCAATTTCCAAACGCCTGAAGGTACCACGTTCATCTGTACAAACAATAGTATGCAAGTATAAACACCATGGGACCACGCAGCTGTGGTACCGCTCAGGAAGAAGACGCGTTCTGTCTCCTAGAGATGAAAGTACTTCTGTGCGAAATGTGCAAATCAATCCCAGAACAACAGCAAAGGACCCTGTGAAGATGCTGGAGGAAACAGGTACAAAGGTATCTATATCCAAACGAGTCCTATATCGACAGCAGAAAGGCCGCTCAGCAAGGAACAAGCCACTGCTCCAAAGCCGCCATAAAAAAGCCAGACTACGGTTTGCAACTGCACATGGGGACAAAGATCGTACTTTTTGGAGAAATGTCCTCTGGTCTGATGAAACAAAAATAGAACTGTTTGGCCATAATGGCCATCGATATGTTTGGAGGAAAAAGGGGGAGGCTTGCAAGCCGAAGAACACCATCACAACCGTGAAACACGGGGGTTGCAGCATCATGTTGTCAGGGTGCTTTGCTGCAGGAGGGACTGGTGCACTTCACAAAATAGATGGCATCATGAGGGAGGAAAATTATGTGGATATATTGAAGCAACATCTCAAGACATCAGTCAGGAAGTTAAAGCTTGGTCGCAAATGGGTCTTCCAAATGGACAATGACCCCAAGCATACTTCCAAAGTTGTGGCAAAATGGCTTAAGGACAACAAAGACAAGGTATTGGAGTGGCCATCACAAAGCCCTGACCTCAATCCTATAGAACATTTGTGGGCAGAACTGAAAAAGCATGTGAGAGCAAGGAAGCCTACAAACCTGACTCAGTTACACCAGCTCTGTCAGGAGGAATGGGACAAAATTCACCCAACTTATTGTGGGAAACTTGTGGAAGGCTACCCAAAACGTTTTACCCAAGTTAAACAATTTAAAGGCCATACTACCAAATACTAATTGAGTGTATGTTAACTTCTGACCCAATGGGAATGTGATGAAATAAATCTGAAATAAATAATTCTCTCTGCTATTATTCTGACATTTCACATTCTTAAAATAAAGCGGTGATCCTAACTGACCTAAGACAGGGAATTTTTGCTAGGATTAAATGTCAGGAATTGTGAAAAACTGAGTTTAAATGTATTTGGCTAAGGTGTATGTAAACTTCTGACTTCAACTGTAGGACCTCACATTATCAATTCAAATAACTTTTAAAGGTATCTTAAAAACAAAAGTATATCATATAGGACTTGAGGTTGGCAGAACGTGTTAAGTCAGCTTGATAGGTAAGGTGTTTGCATGAACCATGAACCTTTTGAAGCCAAGCATCATTACACTGTTTGACAGGCTTCTAGGCTTAACAGCTTTATCCTGAGCTTGCACTGAAATCTGAACTTGACTGCATTGATCGATCTAGGTGATTTACTATATGGCTTTAAAGCCAATAATGTTGCAGCAGTCAATTGAGACAATTGTTTAAAATCTTTTTGCACTGAAACCCTGCTGATCAAGTGCCTTTAAACATCCAATGGATACATAATGGATTCTCAAACTTTCCCATACACCTCAATTGCAAATGAGAACTTGTTCTCAACTTGCCTACCTGGTTAAATAAAGGTGAAATAAATAAAAGAAAAGAAAAAATATCCCTTACATATACAGTATGGTCTATATGTCAAACTTACACAAGTAACATGTTACCAATTACATTGGGTTTGTTTTCTGATCTGTGTTATATGTTGAGCCACGTGTGAATAGAATAGGAAGGAGTCCAGCTAGCACATTTGCTTTCTTGGATGTTGAGGGAACGTCCCTTTTTGGTTTCCAATTTGTTCTGGGAACAAAGCTGTACGTTTTATGATTGGTAAAACAGAATGTTTTTTAAACATTCTTGGAACGGAGGTGAACATTTTGTCTGTTCTGGGAACTTTATTTGTAGGTTGAGAGGAGGTTTTGAGAACATTTTCCTGGGAGGGTTTATTAAATTACATTTTTTAATTTATTTCACCTTTATTTAACCAGGTAGGCTAGTTGAGAACAGGTTCTCATTTACAACTGCGACCTGACCAAGATAAAGCAAAGCAGTTTGACACATACAACAACACAGAGTTACACATGGAATAAACAAACATACAGTCAATAATACAGTAGAAAAAGTCTATATACAGTGTTTGCAAATGAGGTAAGATAAGGGAGGTAAGGCAATAAATAGGCCATGGTGGCGAACTAATTACGATATAGCAATTAAACACTGGAATGGTAGATGTGCAGAAGATGAATGTGCAAGTAGAGATACTGGGGTGCAAAGGAGCAAGATAAATAAATAAATACAGTATGGGGATGAGGTAATTGGATGGGCTATTTACAGATGGGCTATGTACAGGTGCAGTGATCTGTGAGCTGCTCTGACAGCTGGTGCTTAAAGCTAGTGAGGGAGATATGTGTCTCCAGCTTGAGTGATTTTTGCAGTTCGTTCCAGTCATTGGCAGCAGAGAACTGGAAGGAAAGGCAGCCAAAGGAGGAATTGGCTTTGGGGGTGACCAGTGAGATATACCTGCTGGAGCGTGTGCTACGGGTGGGTGCTGCTATGGTGACCAGTGAGCTGAAATAAGGCGGGGCTTTACCTAGAAAAGACTTGTAGATGACCTGGAGCCAGTGGGTTTGGCGACGAGTTAACGACGTCCTTCAGCGATTTTTTTTACTTTAATGTTGAAATGCAGTATCCCAAGTGTAAATACAGTACACACACTAAATGGTAAAACATATATGTTAGGGCATTCAAGGAGTTGGTCTGCTGGGAATATGTGATTTCATCGGCCTCCCCCTTGCTTAAGGAACAACAGAGCCCCACAGTGGAAGTGTCATAATATCCATCCACCAATAATTTTCCCCATAGGGTATTTTCGAATCACTTAAAATAAGGGCTGTGTTTTGTGTAGGCTTACCCTGGCGTGAGATTTTGATAACCATGTAAATCTCTCTCGAACAAGGAAATCTGGAAATCTGTCCTTTAGTCTGATGAGTCCAAATTTTTGGTTCCAACTGCTTTCTCTTTGTAAGACGCAGAGTAGGTGAATGGATGGTCTCCGCATGTGTGGTTCCAACCGTGAAGCGTGGAGGAGGAGGTGTGATGGTGTGGGGGTGCTTTGCTGGTGACACTGTCAGGCACACTTAACCAGCATGGCTACCACAGCATTCTGCAGCGATACACCATCCCACCTGGTTTGCACTTAGTGGGACTATCATTTGTTTTTCAACAGAACAATGACTCCAGGCTGTGTAAGGACTATTTGACCTTGAAGGAAAGGAATGGAATGCTGCATCAGATGACCTGACTTTTTTGCTAAAAATATTGCTTGGTCTTTATGGAGTATTGTGTGGACATAGTTTTAGAATAAGGCTGTAACATAACAAAATGTGGAAAAAGGGTAGGGGTCTGAATACTTTCCAAATGCACTGTATACTTGTCTCTGTGAACGACTGCCACCCCACCACCACTGCCATATGGACTGGATTTCTTTAGATAAGAAAAGGCTGGAGAGGTAGTGTCATTTAGAGACCTATAATCCTCAGGTTTAAGCCAGGTTTCAGTAAGCATGAAAATATCAATGTCATTGGAAATAATTAAATCATTGTATATCGGTTTATTGCATTCTTACATTCAATACAAAGACACCGCCTGACTCATCGGCACCTTGGTTGTAAGAGGCACTCGAGACTGAGATACGATTTTCCTGGGTTGCCGCCTGTTCGGTTTTGCTGCAGCTGCACTAGCAACTGGAGAATCTCTTCCCGAAGCTGCTTGATGGTGATGCATGTAGGGCAGACCAACTCCTGTCCATTGAAAAATTGAAAATGTTCTCCCTCCTCTTGTGTGGAAATCATCTTGCACCTATCGCAGTTGTGTCCAGCCATGGATAAAAGCACCAGGTGGCTAGCACTACTAGCTTGATGGCTAGCAGCTAACCACTAAGCTATTAAGCGGGATCCCGGGACACAAACTTGTGGTCCCAGCAGATAAAAATACTATCACTGAAGTTGGGCAAGCCTTAAGTGTTGCTCTAATCCTACATACAGGAATCTATAACCTGGCTTTAGATACGGTAAAGAGGTCAAGGGAACGCAGACCGTGGGGGACTAAAGAAGGACACCGGATTGGTGCACATTTAACAAATATTAACTATCAGTGGATATTTGTCTAATCCGTCATGATTGATGTATTGTAACAGGCCCACGGTGTGTTTACTAAAGTCCAATTTGGATATATTTGTCTATCGCTGCATAACATTAGAAGTTTTCAGGTTTAGAAGAAGTGACTGCTAAATGCTAACTCCCGCTGATATAAACTGGTAGCAGAGCTAGCATACCGGTGGTGGTACTGTAGTCAAAGTCGTTTTTAACTGTAATGCAGTTGATTGGTGACGATGACATTAACATGTATTGGGGTTGACATCTACATGTGTTGTATGGATAGACTATTGATTTGCCACACCATAAGGTTTACTATGGTGGAACTATACAATCCTCTTCAGTCTATGTAGAATGTTTTTAGGGCTGACCCTAACCCAGGAATGTCCTATTCATGCTTTCTACTGACAGCTGCTGAAGCACTTGTGCTTTCAGGCACCAAGAGATCCAGCCTTATGACTCAGTGCTGGTGGTCAATGGAGGGTCTCTGTCAGAGGTGACAGACACTCAACGCTCTACTGTAAATACATTGTCCACGATCAATGACACTGTCTCTGTCATCGCATTTACACTTTCTCAAAATCTTGCTGTTATGTACTGTATGTAGTTTTTACAAAGGGCATTTGTACATTTTAAGTTTCTGAATGAAAATATACTGTGATGATCCTGTTGGTAAGCTAACTAACACCGCTGTTAAGTGGTTAAACATACAGTAGCAATTTGCCAAGGGGTTAGTGCACCCCAGAATCCATGCAGATGGAACTTCATATTTGCGACGTTGGTGTCAGTGAGATGTGCTGCCCGGCTATTTGAGGTATTCTTTGGACTGAGGCATAAGGAAACATTATGCAGAAATGTGAGGTGGTTTCTCTTCCTGAAAGATGCTGCAGCATTGTTTGATGTCAAAGCTGGCAGGAAGCCAGCATACAAACCAGGGTTCGGAGTAGGAGTTGAGATCAACCAGTATACTGAGTAGGATGGTGGTACATTGGATAAATACACTGACTTCAGAGTAAATTGGAGGTCCAAAACTCTGAGCAATCACACCCATGACATGGATTCTTGAACCCCAGAAGGATGTACGGTACAGCAACTGAACTGTAACACACACCCAGTTCAATAATGCTTATATCATCTCCATTGAGTCATGTGGTCGTAGTTTTAATGAACATCTGAAATGAGGACAGTGAAACGATTAATCTTCCTACTTCCCTGTCATCATGTACCCATATCCCAATATCTCATAAAGAAAACATTATGTTCCATATGTCACACCAGATGCCACACCAACTCCATACCCCCCCCTCCACACACAACACAGACACTTGGCTGACCATGTGATTGCATTTAACACGTCCTAATTAAAGCAAATCAAGCAGTGCTCCACGCCCATCTATAGATGCAATCAACATACCAGCCCGGCCCAGTGACAGACAGCTCCATATTTCTCCTTCATATCAGAGGCAAGAATTCAGTCCGGTCCGCGCCTTTTATTTATGACAGCAGTTAATAACGGCCAAGTGTGGCGGGCTGAGTAAATCTCTGTCACTACATTTAATTTGTTGTGTACTTCAGAAGAGGATGGCGAATAAAGTTGTCATGCTGAGTAATACTCCTTCCCATTAGCCCCCCAGTCTGTGATATAGGACAGTGGAAGCAATTTTCAAGCCGAGGCGTCGGTTGGGGAGCTCAGGCTGAATCTCCAGAGTGACAGTCTGGAAGGCTCCCAATCAATAGACCAATTTAGTAAGCGCCTCTTACTCAAAGTCACAGCTACTAGCCTAACACCACACCCACTCACTGGGGGATTGAAATGGAGCAGTTTCAGCACCTAGTGGGTTAAAATGCCAAGTTGTGCTGGCTAGTGACATATTAGAGAGTTTGTGTTTGAAGGGACTTAATTGTTAGGCCCTGAAATGTAGCCTTTGCATTCCAGCAGCAACTGAGTGTGTTTTTGTTTAGGTTTCTCTATTCAGAGAACACATCCAAAGCAGTGCCATGAGAGTTGAATGTAGTCTAATTTTCACTGTTTTTGTACACACACTTCTTTGCAGCAGGAACATAAGGATTGATTGGTTTGATCCATCCTGGCTATTGATCCTGCCAGGTCACATTTCCCCCCATAACTAAACCTTCTCCTAATAGTCTTGAAGAACACTACACATTGGATCAGTCGATAGGAATATACCGTCTCACATTCTTCACAATGCATTGAAGCATGCAGGATGGCAACCATTACCAACTTTACTAAAAGTTAGTGTTATAAACAGAAATATGAGACAGTAAGTGTGAAATTGATCTGATATGTTTTGAGGCTACCTAGAGATGATACATTAGATAAAGTGTGTTATTCAATGAAAATAGGCAGCTTAACTTTGCAACACTGCCACCTGCAGGCAAAGAGTTGTGCACAAGTTATTAATGAGCGCTGGTTAATATCTTTAGCACTGAAAAAACATTCAAGGTCATTGGTACAAACAATATTTTCATTTGGAGAATTTTTGTATTGTGAGACTCATGAGTGCTGTAATGAATGTGATGATCATCAATGACTGTTGTTTAAATTCATTTAAAGAGTGGCTGAACTCACCGATTCGCATGAATTTTTCTGCTCTTCATTAAGATAAATTAGATAAACTATTGGAACCAAGACTTAAAAATAAATGATGTTGTCACAAGATGGAGGGAATGTTGGAGCATAACTAATGAAATTACACTTACCCAAAAATGTACGCTTAATCCAGTATAAACTAATGTTTACAATTTATTATACAAGAGACAAAATTCACAAATTCCACAGCACAATGGCAGAGTCATGTCTTAAGTGTAAAACGAACAATGACTCAATCATTCATGCTTTCTGGGAATGCTATAAAGTCCAAAAGTTATGGGCAGAGCTAGAAAGTTGGCTGTCAGAAGTATTAGAATGTAAACTAACTTTTAATCCATCTGTCTGCATATTTCAAGACATGTCATATGGGGGTGCAGTGAGATACCCAATAGGCTGGATGATTCTCTTCCATCACTCATCTTTAAAAAACATATACTTAAAAACTTAGAAATCAATTAATCTGCCATCATCAACACCATGGAAAAATGTAATGATTAATTATTGAAATATTGAAATAGCATGGGCGACTAAGAAAAACAAATTGGTACAATTTGTGGCAAACAATAATGCAGGTACTAGGGATGGGGGGGGGGGTGAGCATGTGGGCCTGGGCAGATGAGATAGTCGTTGTTGGTGTGCGTCTGTAATTTGTTGTTTGTATGTGTATGTTTGTATCTGGTGTGGAGAAAAAAAATGTTAAAAAATATATATATTTAAAAAAAGATAAACGAGATTTGAGTCTTGGGGGTGTGGTTCGATGTGGGTGTGTTATGTTTGATTTATCGTACCCTGGCAGTTACTGTTATTTGTCCTTCTTAAGGCACAATAGCAACAACATAGAGATAAATCAAGAAATCTGTAATTTTCACATTTTTGCCGAGGTCTTAGTCGCACAATTTTACATTTAGCTAAGGTGTTTAGTGCAGTATTTCTCAAGTTATAACATGTGCATGAAAACTACTTTATTACCAGAGAGTGTGTCTGTCTGGCAGTGTTTCATAGCGAATCATCTTACGAAACAGGTCGCAGCGGGACACAAGACGCTCTAGAAAGGGTTTAGAATTTTGGAATATTGACAAGAGATGCAAGTCGGGATGCAAGTGCACATTGTCTCAATTCTCATTTTGACCAAAACAGTGGCAGACTTGAGTGATCACTATCAAACACATCAGCAAGTTGTTCACTCCATAAAGAGCTTAGGGGCCAAGTGTTCTTCCAACATAATATTGGTGACAAGTTGTTTTATGTAAATAAGTCAGAGTCCGGGGAGTTGCTTAATAGGCAGGTCTGTCTCGCTGTCTGGAGGTTCGCTGCTATGATTGGATAGAGTGCAATCAACGCATTCATTTCTCAGTGCATAACAATTCTCCCTTGGCGATACAATCCCATTTTAGTGGGCATGATTGTAATCCAAACCCAACCCTCATGTAAGTTGTGACGACCTCAGTTACACAAATCTCACAAAACTCTGTTTTGGAATGTACTGACTTTATGACCAAAGTTATTCTACTTAAACTTTTTTGTCAATTTTGGCACTGGAATAAATGTTTCTGACATAGGCCGTTTTCAACCAGAGAAATGGCTTTTTTCGTTCAGTTGCCCTTTAAGATGAGTTATCCAAAAATCCACCACTACCACCCCACTCACTCAACTCACTCACTCCCCCAGTGACCCACACAGGGAAACCTTCGGAGGCATCCTCCTCTATCAGTGCCTCTAAAAACACCCATCTCCAGTCATTCATGTCCAAATTTGCAGGATCATTTTGGGAACAGCCTTTTTATTAATCAAATTTGAACGGTGTGTTAATTTCTCTTTATTTCAGTGCCACCATGGTGAACACCATGTTAAAAATAAAAAGCGACATCTTGTTAAAAGGAATATGAAGACAATTAATTAAAACTAATAATAAAAACTGGCATTAATAACCTCACAGCATTCTTATCAAACTCTCCCTCCAGGACTTAAAGAAAGAAAGAAATGGGCCAGGGTAGACAACAACAAGACAGTTTTGTTATATCCACACTTTAGATAGATATTTCCCATAGACTTTAGGTTTGGTTTGAAGGGGGGATTCTGTTGGATTGTCTCATTGTTTTTTCCCTGTAGAGGAGCATCACTGCAATGCAGCAACAGTAAATCTACTGAAGAGGAGAGAGAGTCTTGAAGACTCTACCTAGTGCACTGAGAATAGGGGCTCTGTCTGGACACACTTTTTGGGTGTCATGAAGTGCAAACCGTTAAATCTCTAACCCTCCCTGTTCTAGCTAACTTCATCTACCACCCTGGCAAATTAGCAGTGGTAAACTACACCTGATACATCGCTGGGGTTTGTCCCGCCCTGTAAGTATACTCACAACATAGTCATTATCTTCATTATAGTACAGTATAGAGCAAATAGTATCCATATCATTTTCATAATCTTTTTTCATATTGCACCATCAGAGAATGGAATACAGAGAAAGATCAATAGTGACTCCATTTCCTAATCAAAATGAGATATGTGCAAACATGACTAAGGACTTTATTAACCAAATCAATTCTTCCCTGTAATATCCACAAATAAAAGTGATCTCTTTTTATATATATATTTATAGTAATAAGAATAATAAATCTTCACATTGGATCATTTCATAGTGTGACAAAATGCTCAACTGGGCTGTCCAGTTGTGATCATAATCCTTATAATAGTCTTTAATTGGTCAGTCCCCATGCATCCATAGGAAATAGATTTATTTTTTCTTCAAAAAGTAACAATTTGAGAGCAGCTGACAAGTTTGGACTGCTGTCGATTGCTTTCATTCCCAGATTTCAGATTTTCCTAAGTTTTATTCAGTGTTTAAAAGGAATTTTCCATAGAAAAAAAGTATGGGCTCCAAATTATCATCTCACACTCCGAAAAAAAGTTGTCCAGGTTCTTATTAAAACAGTGTAGTAATGGTAATAATTGATCATTTCTAATCAATAATTAATAATCATTAAAAGTTGACAACTAACAACAAATAATCCCTGATTAATAATTATTGATTAAAAATAATAATCAATAATAAATTATGTTCCCTCATAACGTAATTATTTTGGCAAGCTCCGCGTGGAGTCATTTCAGATGAGTGAAATTTCTCACAAGTTTAAAAAACAAAGAAAGCTCCAAAATAAATAAAAGGAGATTAGTAAAAGTTATCCCTCGTTTAAGAAGAAAGGGGACGTTATATACAGGACTGTGTGGTGAGAGTCAGTTTACTGCACTTGTAAGTGTAATAAGTCCAGTGTTAGTGTGAGTTTTAGTCCAGCCCCATGCCTCTGGTGTTATACCAGCGTATAGGACTTTGCGTAGGGGTTGTTGGTCTGTTTGAGGTGTCCTCGTGAGTCCAGTAGGGACTCCTGGGAGGTGCTAAGCTTGGCGGCCTGGGCCAGCTCTGAGCCCTCTCTGTGGGGCAGGGTGGCGGCTGAGCCGGGCTGCCATTGGGGCACTGGGTCCCTGCTGCTGGCCCTGCTGGTGGCCTGGGGGGCCTCTGTGGGTGTAGGGGGCGCCATACGCGACGGCCGCTTCAGGGAGCGACTCTTCTGGGGTTCCAGACAGGCCTGACCCATGGCCCCCTCCCCCCCAGCACCACCCCTCCCTCCAGTGCCCGTGCACGACATGCCACGGTTCAGCAGGAAGTCCATGCGCAGGTAAGGAGGCAGGTGCACAAGCTCGCCCCCTACAGGACAAAGTAGAGAGAGAGAGGGGAGTTAGTTTTTGGAAAACAACACCACTGAATTAAACATATAACATGGCCAAATTATGGAAAAATCTCAGTTCAAAATACTTCATTAGAGAAATTACTGCCCCTGGGGAAAGGGTTGGGTGGAAATAGAAATGTCTTTACCCCCTCAGATACAAGCTCATCACATCTGCCACTCCAACCAACAAAACTAGCTTATACAGTATGTGAAAGTAATTTACAACTTCTTCAGGCTAGGGTCTATTTTTCTCAATTTCCGCCTGACTGACGTGCCAAAAGTAAACTGCCTGATGCTCAGGCCCTGAAGCCAGGATATAATTGGTAACATTGGAAAGAAAACACAGTTTGTAGAAATGTTAAAATAATGTAGAAGACTATAACACATTAGATATGGTAGGAGAAAATCCAATGCTCTTCCAATGGAACATATAGGTAAATAATTAAATATAGCTCCCAGTATGCAATTCCCATTGCTTCCAATGGGTGTCAGTAGTCTTTGTTCAAGGTTTCAGGCTTGTTTCTTCCAAAATGAGGAAGAATAATGAGTTTTAGTACAGGGACACAGACTTGGAAATTCTTGTATGCGCGCGCGACGAAGAGGACACGCACCTGCTAATACCGTTTTCCTATTGAACATACATCTTTCCGTATTAAATATTACAGTTTAATTACATTTTAGGGTATCTGAGGATTAAATAGAAATGTATTTCGACTTGTTTTAACAAAGTTTAGCGGTAGCTTTTTGGATTCCTTTCTCTGCATGTTGAACAAGTGGATTACTCAAATCAATGGCGCCAACTAAACAGACTTTTGGGATACAAAGAAGGATTTTATCTAACAAAATGACACTACATGTTGTAGCTGGGACCCTTTGGATGACAAATCATAGGAAGATTTTCAAAAGTAAGTGAATATTTAATCGCTATTTGTGAATTTATAAAACCTGTGCCGGTGGAAAAATATTTTGATGTGTGGCGCCGTCCTCAAACAATCACATCGCACTCTTTCGCTATAAAGCTTACTGTAAATCGGACAGTGCAGTTAGTTTAATAATAATTTAAGCTTTTAACCAATATAAATGTATAATTTCCATAATCTTTATGATTATTTATTTGAATTGCACGCCCTCCAGTTTCACCGGAAGTTCTCCCGCTAGCGGGACGTCTAGCCTTAAGAAGATTTATGTATACAAACTTTGCCTAGTTATTGAGGTTATATGCCAACGAATACTTCAGTGATTAATTATTCTCATACCGCCATGCTGCAATCTGTCCTCATGGCCTTGATCAACATTAAATTAATGACAACATTTACAATGTCGTTTAAAGCCCTCCATATCTCATTATACACATTGGGGTAATGGATGAAGAAGGAGACTGTGGCTTTTCTATAACCTAAATAAGTAATGTTATAGATTTAAGACACTAGTGCAGTTTATTACACGCTTATCTGAGTAAAGTCTACAGTCTGAGTTTAATAAAATATACTCTACAATGAGCCAAAAATAGAATGAATAGAGATGATGACTTTAATAAAAAATAGACTGAATTTATAAGATGAAGTGACCTCATAGCAGATCACAGACTTGAGTGGTTCAATGTTAAAGATTGGCCTGCAATGGAATTTTGTCGCACTATCGTCAATAGAATAAGCTTAATTTATTAATACATTAACCTTAAAACATATTTAATTTATGCAAAGAACTGTCTGCAAAACTCCACATTTGTTGCATCAAGTAATAGTGGCATTACTACATCATTATCTTCGGCATATTCAACAGTTGAGTGAATACATCAGCAGTAAATATTTACAAACCCATAGCATTACAGGCCTGATGAAGGTTAGCGAAGGTTAGCAACAGGTTAGCAACAGAGCTCAGGACTCAAGAGTTAGCTATAGCAGAGTTAGCTATGTGTCTACGCGGCCTCACCCGGTCTGTGAGCCTTGGGCACGGCCATGTTCATGACTCGGCTGACGTCCTGAGGCTTGGGCGGGGAAGCGGTGAACCTACAGATGCCTGACTCGGAGGGTGTGCTGGATGTCAGGCTGTCTGTGTAGTCGTTGGTGCCTGCCGTCATCTGCTCCGACGACGTGTCCGAGATGAAGCATTCTGTGATGGTGAACTTGGCGTGGCGCAGCTGCTCCTCCATTTTGGCGTGCTCGTAGGCCCGCGCCAGCTCCTCATAGGTGGACGACGCGCTCTCTGTGGACACCATGCTGCTCCGCGCTCGGTCTACACCAGGGGTTAGGGTTAGAGGTCGTGCTAGTAAAGCAGTTAGGGGCTAATGCTAGCATTATACTTGTTATTAAGTGTTGGCATTGTTACAAGTTTTATAATATAATATATCTATTGTTAATACAGAGGTGAAAGTTTTGTTATAGACATGGTTAAGGGTGATGTTGCAGACATTCTTATATGGGGACTGTTACAGCTGTTGTTACAGACTTGTCTCGTCTTCAGGTGCATTGTTACCTGTGTCCTGAGATGGGCTGACACTGTAGCTGTCACTTTCCTTATCCACAGATCCGGTCACCCGTGGCGTGGGCAGCCTCCAGTCAGTGCTCAGGGTGTGGGCCGAGACTGGCGGGTGTGGTCGGTTCAGGGTCCACTGGCTAGCGTAGCGGTTGCGTGCGGCAGGGCCTGCTTTGGCAGTGCGGCGGGCTGTGGGGTCTGAGGAGGAAGGACACAGGATGTTACATCACAGTCACACACCAGGGTGTTATGTCACTTAGCAAGGGCTCATCTCGAGTACTGCAATGATCTGTTTTTTTAAGCTGACTGTGTTTTTAAAGGAGACTGTAAGTTTGTAGCTGGCTATAACAATGAGGCTGGACACTCTATCCTGACATAAACCAACAAAGACAAAACCGCCACCATCACAATATCTCTGCACATGGAGTTCATCTCGGGACTTCTTGTTTTCACACAAATACATAGAGCTTAAAATAGCAGTGAGAAAACGATCATGGTCAAAGAGAATGTTTGATTGGGTTGATTGCAGTCCTTTGCAAATAGGCTCATTTTTTGGTTGGATACCATACACATACAGTGCCTTCAGAAAGTATTCACACCCCTTGAATTTTTCCTCATTTTGTTGTGTTACAGCCTGAATTTAAAATTGATTAAATTTAGATTTTTTTTGTCACTGGCTACACACAATACCCCATAATGTCAAAGTGGAGTTATGTTTTTAGAAATGTTTACAAATTAATAAAAAATGAAAAGCTGAAATGTCTTGAGGCAATAAGTATTCAACCCCTTTGTTATGACAAGCCTAAATAAGTTCAGGAGTAAAAATGTGCTTAACAAGTCACATAATTTTCTCCCGAGTGGAGCAGCAGTCTAAGGCACTGCATCTCAGTGCAAGAGGCGTCACTACAGTCCCTGGTTCGAATCCAGGATGTATCACATCTGGCTGTGATTGGGAGTCCCATAGGGCAGCGCAAAATTGGCCCAGCGTCGTCTGGGTTTGGCCGGGGTAGGCCGTCATTGTAAATAAGAATTTTTTCTTAACTGACTTGCCGAGTCAAATAAAGGTTAAATAACAAAAATATTTCTAATAATAAGTTGCACTGACTCACTCTGTTTGCAATAATAGCGTTTAACATGATTTTTGAATTACAACCTCATCTTTGTACCCCACACATACAATCATCTGTAAGGTCCCTCAGTCGAGCAGTGAATTTCAAACACAGATTCAACCACAAAGACCAGGGAGGTTTTCCAATGCCTGGCAAAGAAGGGCACCTATTGGTAGATGGGTAAAAATAAAAAATGTAGACATTGAATATCCCTTTGAGCATGGTTATTATTTACACTTTGGATGGTGTATCAGTACACCCAGTCACTACAAAGATACATGCATCCTTCCTAAATCAGTTGCTGGAGAGGAAGGAACCACTCAGGGATTTCACTATGACGCCAATAGTGATTTTAAAACAGTTACAGTGTTACGATCGTCAAAAGGAGTGGACCAAAACGCAGCGTGTTGAGTGCTCATATTTATTACTATAATGAAACACTTAAACAAAGAAACAAAAACGAAAGCAAACAGTTCCGTCAGGCAACAGACAACTAAACGGAAAACAACTACCCACAAAAACCGCAGCCGCTGAAGACTCCGGGCTGTGGACCACCGCTGAAGACTCCGGGCTGCGGACCGTCGCTGGAGGCTCCGGACTGGGGAGCGTCGCTGGAGGCTCCGGACTGGGGAGCGTCGCTGGAGGCTCCGGACTGGGGAGCGTCGCTGGAGGCTCCGGACTGGAGAGCGTCGCTGGAGGCTCCGGACTGGAGAGCGTCGCTGGAGGCTCCGGACTGGAGAGCGTCTCTGTAGGTTCCGGACTGGGGACCGTCGCTGCAGGCTCCGTGCCATGGATCGTCACTACAGGTTCCGCGCCATGGATCATCACTGGAGGCTTTGTACCATGGATCATCACTGGAGGCTCCGGGCCATGGATTATCACTGGAGGCTTCGTGCCATGATTCATCCCTACAGGCTCCGGGCCATGGATCATCACTGGAGGCTTCGTGCCATGGATTATCACTGGAGGTTTCGGACCATTGATCATCACTGGCGGCTTCCTACATGGGGCTGGAACCGGACTGGGGAGACGCACAGGAGACTAGGTGCGCAGAGCAGGCACAGGGTATACTGGGCCGTGGAGGCGCACTGGAGGTCTGGAGCTTAGGGCTGGCACACCCCGTCCTGGCTGGATGGTTATTTTAGCCCAGCAAGGGCGGAGCGCTGGTACAGGACAAACTGGGCTGTGCTGGTGAACGGGGGGTACCGTGCGTAGAGCTGGTGCAGGATAACCTGGGCCGAAGAGACACTGGAGACCAGATACGCTGAGCCGGCACACTTCTTCCTGGCTGACGGCCAACTCTAGCACGGCAACGGTGAGGAGCTTGCACCGAGTGCACCGGGCTGTGAGTGTGCACTGGCGACACAGTGCGCATCACCGCATAACACGGTGCTTGCTCGGTCACTTGCTCCCCACGGTAAGCACGGGGAGTTGGCTCAGGTCTCAACCCCCGACTTCGCCAATCTCCCCGTGTGCCCCCCCCAAAAATGTTTTGGGGGCGCTGCCTCTCAGGCTTCCGTTGTTTCCTGGCCTGTTCCTCCCAGTATTGCCGTTCCACTTTCGCTGCCTCTATCTCCTCCTGCGGGCGGCGATACTCTCCAGGCCTTGTCCAGGGTCCTTGCCCATCCAGGATTTCCTCCCAGGTCCAGTCAATCGGCCCACGCTGCTTGGTCCTTTGGTGGTGGGTAGTTCTGTTACGATCGTCAAAAGGAGTGGACCAAAACGCAGCGTGTTGACTGCTCATATTTATTACTATAATGAAACACTCAAACAAAGAAACAAAAACGAAAGCAAAAAGTTCCGTCAGGCAACAGACAACTAAACGGAAAACAACTACTCACAAAAACCCAGGTGGGAAAAGGCTGCCTAAGTATGGCTCCCAATCAGAGACAACGATAGACAGCTGCCTCTGATTGGAAACCATACCCGGCCAAAACATAGAAATAAAACACATAGAATGCCCACCCCATATCACACCCAGACCTAACTAAACAGAGAAAAACGGCTCTCTCAGGTCAGGGCGTGACATACAGAGTTTAATGGCTGTGATAGGAGAAAACTGAGGATGGATCAACAACATTGTAGTTACTCCACAATACTAACCAAATTGACAGAGTGAAAATAAGGAAGCCTGTATAGAATAAAAATATTCCAAAACATGCATCCTGTTTGCAACAAGGAACTAAAGTAATACTGTGTCATGACGTTGGCCTCTTTGAGTACAGGGAGGACAGTTGACCCCCTCCCCCCTTGCACCATCCCCCAACCTACCTCCCTCCACCCAGGCCCTGTGTGAAGGGGTTGTAAAAACTCTAAGAGAAGAATCTCTGGCCACATGGCCCATAGAGAGACACAGGAAATTCTTCCAACTCACAGAATTGGGGAACCGAGTGACATTTGTGTTCTGGAGAAGGTATGGAAGATTGGTGAAGAATCCAGCTACGAACTGGTCCGCTTGGTACAATTTTGTGATACTCAGAAGAGACAATATAGCCATATTACCATAAAACTGTTTATATAATAGCCTCAGCAATGAGACTTGCATCCACATGGTTGTATAAAATGTATTAATAAGGATAAAGCTATTTGTAATACATTGAGATGCTATGTACTGATGTTAATGTGATAGAATTGTATTTCTGTACCAAGCTTAACTCAGTCATCGGCACACCCCCCAGGGACACAGACAGGACCAGGCGTCATTTGACAAGCCTGTTCTAGGGTCACCTATAAAACCCCCACCCTGATTTACTTTCTTGAGACCAGGCCTCCACTCTATTGCGTGTTGGCCAATAGGTTTGACCATCCAATCCATCTACTGAAAGTGAACCATACCATGTGGTTAACTTTTAGACTATTGATACCGACAGAATAAGAACAAGTCTTTGATATAATTTCTAGCTGCAGACTATTAATTAATATCATTGAACGCGAAAACCAACGAAATATCCATTCTATGACGACATTAATGAATGTCGCTTTGAAAGATCCATTCTAACCGAGAGAGAGAGAGAACTCTCCAACAGAACGACTCTTCAACAAGGATCCCGACGACACACTGAGCGTAAATATATATTGATTGTAATTGTTCCCAAATGAGTGAGCGTTCATGTGCAATTGATTAGCATGTCAATTGTTAATATTAATGAACTCTGTGTACCTCCTCAGCTGAACATTTTATGACCCATTGTTCTACAAGACACCAGCCATGCCTGTTAGCCACTAGGGCACATTACTCTATCAATTCTTTGTGATGATAATTACTGTTTGTATACTTTATGTGAATTACTTAGATTAGTAAATAAATTATTTTAAGACAATTGATGTATGGATGACTCTTAGTAAAGACTGGGTTCGTGCAGATACAACAATTTACGACGTTTGGAATGAGACTGGACGCGAGGTAAAATACACCATTTAAACCAGAAGATAATCGGCCTATACTATAATAGAATATAATATAATGTTATAATATAGGAAAGTTATATTAGGAAAATGATAACTTTGTAATCTGAATATTTTCCTTGGTGCCCCGATCTCCTAGTTAATTACAATTAAACGATAAATCAGTTTGATCGCGTGATAATAATTACAGGGAGTTAATTGATAAACATGTCTTCAGTTTAATGGTACCCCAAAGACACGACAACTGCAAAAAAAATGTGGGGGAAAAATCTTTATGTCCTGCATACAAAGTGTTCTGTTTGGGGAAAATCCATTACAACACATTACTGAGTTCCACTGTCCATATTTTCAAGCATAGTGGTGGCTGCATCATGTTATGGGTATGCTTGTAATCATTAAGGACTGGGGAGTTAAGCACAGGCAAATCATGAAGCACAGGCAAAATCCTAGAGGAAAACCTGGTTCAGTCTGCTTTCCCCCAGACACTGGGAGATTAATTCTCCTTCAGCAGGGCAATAACCTAAAACACAAGGCCAAAATCTACACTGGAGTTGCTTACCAAGAAGACAGTGAATGTTCCTGAGTGGCCGAGATACAGTTTTGACTTAAATATACTTGAGTATTTATGGCAAGACATGAAAATTGTTGTCTTAACAATAATCAACAACCAATTTGACAGAGCTTGAATAATTTTGAAAATAATAATGGGCAAATATTGTACAATCTAGGTGTGGAAAGCTCTTAGAGACTTACCCAGAAAGACTCACAGCTGAAATCGCTTATATAAATGAGATATTTCTGTATTTCATTTTCAATACATTTGCTACAGTTTCTAAAAACATATTTTCACTTTGTCATTATGAGGTACTGCAAGTAAATGGGTGAGAAAAAAAATATATTTAATCAATTTTGAATTCAGGCTGTAACACAACAAAATATGGAATAATTCAAGAGGTATGAATACTTTCTGAAGGCACTGTACATAATAATTCATGTTCAGAATATGCAAATAATATAACAGCAATAGCCATTGTGCTGAAAGGAATTGTTAATCTGTGTGAATAACATCAGTGGAGATGGTAGTGGCACTGATCATAATGCTAGTGATGACTCCCTGAGGACTAGAGCTGAATGAAGTCAGTCTGGTTGTATAGAATACATTCTAGCTGTATCAGTTTCAGCCGTATGAATGCAATCCTGATACCCCTTATTCATTCTAGTTTTACCTCTAGTAATGTACAGGATGTTCGTACTAGACTTACTGGTTCCTGGCCTAGCATCAGATACATCCACTAGAGGTCCGGTGGCCTGGGACAGGGACTGGTAGTGGACAGTGTGGGTAACCGTAGACGACTTCTGTTTCTGGGTCTCCCCAAAGTCATTGTCAGTCAGTAGCACTGTGGACCTGTCATCTGAAAGAGAAAGAGAGCTTTCACAAACATGGTCCCTACAGTACGATGACAATAGCCGCAGTAGGCACTACTAACACTTGGAAGGCCACAAATATGTAATATTCACACATTGTTATCCAATGTTACACACATTTCCCACTCGTATTTCCTAATTGGAAGCTCATTATGAGTTATGGCGTGTCTGGGAGCTTTCTGTAAGTTTAAGTCACAAGTTGCCGATAATTCCGAAAACACATGAAAGCAGCATAATGTATCAGTGTCCACTCACCGACTGTTTCCATGGTGTCTCTCTCCTCTATGAGCAGCTGGGCTCGGGGGATGTCGATGTGCATTCTCATGGTCTGCTGCTGCTTGTTGATGGTGTCTGCAGGTCGCGTGTTTTTACTGCACGGGGAACACAGGAAGCCATACACAAGTCAATGCAGATCTCATTACACACTGGATAAGATATTCAGATAATAGTGATTTTGATATGATTCCATAAAAACAGTATTTAATGTTTTCTTCTTCCAGTAATGCATTAAACAAAATATTAACTATCTTTTAAGTTATGTGTCAAACTGCTCATGCTTACCTCATCAGCATCTCGGCTAAACTTTTAGCATCTACAGAGCAAACAAGAACAAAAATCACATTACATACAGATGATTCTCTTAGTATACTTAAAAATAGTTTGACGATAGTTACAGAAATCTTTTACTGAAATCTAACCAATCATGTTGCTGCTGTGACCTCTCACCTCTAAGCCTCTTCAGTCTCTGTTCCCGCCTCCGCCTCCTGAGCACAAGTAGCAGGACGAAGACCAGCACGATGCCCACCAGAACACACGAGATGATGGTCACCATTTTCAGACCCTCGTTACTGGACGTACTGCCCGCACTCACTGTCGGGGCCTTCACCAGGGGAGCGATGGTGCCTGGGGACAGGTCATAGAAATGTAATTAACTGACAAACTGTTATGATATTTGTTATGACAAGACCATGTAAGTTTGTTGTACTTAACTACAGGATTGTCAAGTGTGCAAACCAGACGAGAAGATAATGACTGCAAAACACCAGCCAAATACAAATATACTCACAGTGAACAAAACATTTCCATGACATAGACTGACTGGTAGTCAAAGACTCCAGTCAGCCAAGTCATAAACTGTTCTCTCTGCTACCGCACGACAACTCAATATTAGGAAGGTGTTCCTATCATTTCATACACTCACTGTCAATTAAGTCTATACAGGGTCTGTCGATGAATACTAAATGACCTTTGTGTTAATGTTTAAAACATGCAGCAAGCGCCTGGCAAAAGGTAACAGTGCGTCTGCGGCTTACATCCCAATCGAAATGTCTTTCCCAGCAATCCCACTCAATCTGCTCCTACAAGCTGTTGTAGCACTGTGTTGCCTGCAATCAGCACCTGACCTTCTGACGAATTTCCAATAATGCCCAGTTAACTGAAGCACTACTTAAAAGAGGTGAACTCTTCCTGATTCACTGAATAGTCAGCTCTTTTTCCCTTTTACACTTCGTGGATGGATGGATGGATGGATGGATGGGGGCAGTGTGTGTGTGTGAGAGAGAGAGAGAGAGAGAGAGAGAGAGAGAGAGAGAGAGGAGTGTAAGGTTTAGGGTTGGGTAAGGCCATTGAATCGCTATGGGATTGGGAGGTGTTGGCACTGGCAGGTGATTGCTCATCTGTTGCCCCCCTCTAGCCCTTCTGCAGTCGGTAGATCACATAATTATTTAATTCATGCAGCGCAGAGCGCTCGATAGGGCAGTGATGGAGGTGTCATAAACAGCAGCAGCAGACACAACAACCACCACGGCCACTGGAGTCAGCAGAAAATCTATTGGAGGTACTTTACTGCCCCATTCATCAGTTGCATGAGACTTGCATGAGACAGCTTCTTTAATGGCAGCACCAGTAAATAGCAAAATATGAATTCATTTACTTCTGCTCTAAGGCAGGTATAGTACCTACGCCGTAAATTAACATCTTTGATGGAGACTCGATCAGTTGTGACAATTTAAGGGATGGGAAGGTAAATGCCTTTTAAACTACAGTTCTTCAATTTTCATTCAGTTATCCTGAATAAGTCAATCTAAGAGTGTATATCTTTCAACTTATAACTTGCTGCAGTATGTATAGCATCAGTGAAGAGACAAGTGAACTCACTGCCGTCGTAGCTGAGTGTGGCGAACTTGACCCTCTTCTCTGCTGAGCCAGCGCTGTTGAACACCTTCATCTGCAGTTCGTACCAGGTGGCCTCGGCCAGGTCATACAGGATGTAGCTCTTGATCAGAGAGGTGCGCTGGGCCGTGGTCCATGTGGGAGACACCACCGAACGGTACTCCAACGTGAAGGATGTGATTGGACAGCCGCCGTTGTTCCAGCCAATCAGGTTGAGCTTGACACGCGTGGCATTGATACTGGTGAAGAGCTCCTGTTCTTTAGAGTACTGGGGTTCTGTTGGGCAGAGAGGAGAGAGGAGTCAGACCACACACACACTTTAATGAGCGGTCCATTCATAAGTATCAGTTTTGTATTAATTGTGTAAAAGCAAAGTAGTCACTATTTCATAACATACGTAAAAGGATGTCACCATCTCTCTACCTTTCCCATGAGTCTTAGCTTCGATGATCTCACTGATTCGCCCTGGCCCCACAGCATTCTGTGCCGTCAGTGTAAATTTGTACCAGGTGCCACACTTCAGGTTCTCCAGGCGATAGGAACGCTCACTAGGGCTAATGGCAAAGTTGCCCCACTGCTCACTGTTGTCCTCTGAGTATTGCAGGATGTAGCCTGATGTGAGAGAGAGAGGTTAGGATGATACACTGTTGTCTGCTAAACAACCATCCTGGTGTTGCTCATAGGGGACACTATTTAATCAAGTCAGTAACCTGTTTTCCAAGGTAAAACAATAAAATCTCCTATAATAGTTAGTGTTGCTGCTTGCTGTGTTGGAGTCTGACCTCTGATGGAGCTGCCTCCGTTGTCTCCTGGTATCCAGGACAGAGTGATGGATGTGGTGGTTGTCTTGGTAACGGTTAGACGAGGCTGGTCTGGGGGAACTAGAAGTAAAAACATGGATTTTAATTAGGTCCTATCTCAAGGGGCATACAGTGCATTCGGAAAGTATTCAGACCCCTTACATTTTTCGACATTTTGTTACATTACAGCCAATATCCTAAAATGGATTAAAATATTTTTTTTCCTTCCTCAATCAACACAAAATAACCCATCATGACAAAGCGCAAACATGTTTTTAGAATTTTTTTCAAATGTATTACAAATAAAAAACAGAAATACCTGATTAACATCATTATTCAGACCCTTTGCTCTGAAAACTTAAAATTTAGCTCAGGTGCATCGTGTTTCCATTGATCATCCTTGAGATGTTTCTTCAATTGATTGTTCATGATTTGGAAAGGCACACACCTGTCTATAAGGTCCCACAGTTGACAGTACATGTCAGCATGTCATGTCAGTGCAAAAACCAAGCCATGAGGTCAAAGGAATTGTCCATAGAGTTCCGAGATAGGATTGTGTCAAGGCACGGATCTGGGGAAGGGTACCAAAAACTTTATGCAGCATTGAAGGTCCCCAAGAACACAGTAGTCTCCATCATTCTTAAATTAAAGAAGTTTGGAAGCACCAAGACTCTTCCTAGCGCTGGCAGCACGGCCAAACTGAGCAATCGGGGGAGAAGGGCCTTGGTCAGGGAGGTGACCAAGAGCCCGATTGTCACTCTGAAAGAGCTCCAGAGTTCCTGTGTGGAGATGAGAGAACCTTCCAGAAGGACAACCATCTCTGCAGCATTCCACCAATCAGGCCTTTATGGTAGAGTGGTCAGACGGAAGCCACTCCTCAGTTAAAGGCACATGACAGCACACTTGGAGTTTGCCAAAAGGCACCTAAAGGACTCTCAGACCATGAAAAACAATTCTCTGGTCTGATGAAACCGAGATTGAACTCTTTGGCCTGAATGCCAAGCGTCACCTCTGGAGGAAACCAGGCATCATCCCTACGGTGAAGCATGGTGGTGGTAGCATCATGCCGCGGGGATGTTTTTCAGCAGCAGGGACTGGGAGACTAGTCAGGATTGAGGGAAAGATGAACGGAGCAAAGTACAGAGAGATCCTTGATGAAAACCTGCTCCAGAGCGCTCAGGACCTCAGACTGGAGCAAAGGTTCACCTTCCAACAGGACAACGACACTAACAACACAGCTAAGACAACACAGGAGTGACTTCGTGAAAAATCTCAATGTCCTTGAGTGGCCCAGCCAGAGCCCGGACTTGAACCCGATCTAACATATCTGGAGAGGCTTGAAAATAGCTGTGCAGCGACGCTCCCCATCCAACCTGATAGAGCTTGAGAGGATCTGCAGAGAAGAATGGGAGAAACTTCCAACATACAGGTGTGTATTGTAGCTTGTAATGTAGCGTCATACCCAAGAAGACTCGAGGCTGTAATCGCTACCAAAGATGCTTTAACAAAGTACTGAGTAAAGGGTTTGAATACTTATGTCAACGTGCAAAAAAAATTATGAAAAACAGTTTTTGCTTTGTCATTATGGGGTATTGTGTGTAGATTTATGAGGGTGAAAAAAGATGTAATCATTTTTTGAATAAGGCTATAATGTAACAAAATGTGGAAAAAGTCAAGGGGTCTGAATACTTTCCGAATGCACTTCATTACATACCGTGAACACATTTCTGTTTTTATGACCATCAATAAAATGGAGAATTGGTTTGAATTGAGTGGTATACTGTACTGTTCCATCCCAGACTCCTTCTGGTTACCTTGAACCTGCAGGTTGAGGATGATTTTATCCGGCCCAAAACTGTTGCTAGCCACACAGGTGTAGTTCCCAGAATCCTCAGCTTTCACTGTGCGGATGACTAGGCTGCCATTACCCTGGATGATGCGTCTACTGTCGATCACAGCAGGGGCAGGGCTTCCGTTTCTGAATCACAAATGTACGAGAGACAGTTAGAAAATGAACTACGGTGAGATACGCAGCAGCAAAAATCATTTAAAAGTCTTGGATAATGTTACCCCTACTCTTTTGAGTGTAGGAACATGCTGTACATGTAAACAACTATGATTTTTTAACATTCTGCTGATGAGTGTGAAAGGATACTGTAAAAACAAAGAGACACAGTTTTTTCACTGGTATTTAGTTCAAGTGAAAAGCATTAAAAGTTACACAAAACACAGTCTGTACTAAGTGCTACTGTCTGTCCTACATGCAGCATGATGTGTTTCCCCAGCTGTGGGTCAGACTTTCCTGTACTCACGTCTCCTTGAGCCACTTGACCGCGGGGGCTGGGTCGCCCACCGCCTTACAGGGCAACACGATGTCCCTCATCCAGGGTGTGGTCACGGTGCCGTTGAACGTCAGAATCTGAGCAGGAGCTGCACACACACAAACACACCACAACTGGGTCAAATACTTTTAAATACTTAGGCTGACTTGATTTAGTTCGCTTGGTACAACAAAATGTATGGAATAGTCCCAAAAGTGGAAATCAATCCCAAATACTGTCAAGGGAAGCTCTAAAAAAGCAGTATACAATATTAGTTCTTTATACATCTTTATTGAATTCACCTCCTCTACACGCAGAGCCCATCTCTGTGCTTGGACAGATGTAAAGTAATCTGTTTGGAACCAGGCTGGTCGGGCAGCAGACGGATTTCTAAAACACATCTGTTCTGGAGCTCCAGAGTGGGGACTACATTTATCACCCCTGCCTCTAGCAGGATGAGAACACTACACTGGCTATCACTGCTCACCCTCAGCTTATCAGCTCTCACAAAGAAGCACAGTGCTGACAGGGTGGAATAGCAGGTCTATTTGCATTCAGTTTGATGCTAAATTCACATCCTGAGTTAGGGGACGGGGATAATATAGTCGCTCTCCTCTTTTCTTTTCTCACCTTATTTACTTCATAGGGAGAGTTTCTCAGGGTTGCGCCCCTGAAATGTTCTGATGCTCTGATCATAGCTTTGACAAAAAAAACACAACTCAAACATCATCTTTTGTGTCTTCTAAAATCATTCAGAGACTGATACACCTTTTGTTATCATCTACTCCTGAATACTGAGAAGTGAAACTATAAGCTCCACCTAGGGCTGTGGCAATCACAACATTTCGTCAGCCGGTGATTGTCAAGCAAATAACTGTCGGCCTTACAATAATTGACCGTTAATTAACATAAACACATTTAGCATCTCCTGGCTTTCACACCTCTCCTACAAGCAAGCCATTTTAAAGAGTGTAATAAATCCATGTAATATAGCCTACACCTTCACAATGAATCCATGATTTATTTTAGACAGGTCTAAAGATGCATGATATGTAGTCTATTTCAAAAGAAAATGTTAGCATTCTCTGTCTTTGTCAAATGGCTGTGTGCTACACTAGTAAATGTAGCAGACAAGATTTGCTTATAATTCCGTGGCATTATTTTATATTATTTTATAGTATTAAGAATACAATTGAACAAAGTTGAATAAAATAGAAAGGATATTTCTCCAAACGATTTGAGGGAGTGCGCACATGCTGTTTGTTATTCTGTGTTAAGCGGTTACTCCTAAACTCAGCAAAAAAAGAAACGTCCTCTCACTGTCAACTGCGTTTATTTTCAGAAAACTTAACATGTGTAAATATTTGTATGGACATAACAAGATTCAACAACTGAGACATAAACTGAACAAGTTCCACAGACATGTGACTAACAGAAATGTAATAATGTGTCCCTGAACAAAGGGGGGTGAAAATCAAAAGTAAGTCAGTATCTGGTGTGGCCACTAGCTGCATTAAGTATTGCAGTGCATCTCCTCCTCATGGACTGCACCAGATTTGCCAGTTCTTGCTGTGAGATGTTACCCCACTCTTCCACCAAGGCACCTGCAAGTTCCCGGACAGTTCTGGGGGGAATGGCCCTAACCCTCACCCTCCGATCCTACAGGTCCCAGACGTGCTCAATGGGATTGAGATCCGGGTTCTTCGTTGGCCATGGCAGAACACTGGCATTCCTGTCTTGCAGGAAATCACGCACAGAACGAGCAGTATGGCTGGTGGCATTGTCATGCTAGAGGGTCATGTCAGGATGAGCCTGCATGTCTTCCCTGTAACGCACAGCGTTGAGATTGCCTGCAATGACAAGAAGCTCAGTCCGATGATGCTGTGACACACCGCCCCAGACCATGACGGACCCTCCACCTCCAAATTGATCCCGCTCCAGAGTACAGACAGGTGTAACGCTCAAACGCGAATCCAACCATCACCCCTGGTGAGACAAAACCGTGACTCGTCAGTGAAGAGCACTTTTTCCAGTCCTGTCTGGTCCCACGACGGTGGGTTTGTGCCCATAGGCGACATTGTTGCCGGTGATGTCTGGTGAGGACCTGCCTTACAACAGGCCTACAAGCCCTCAGTCCAGCCTCTCTCAGCCTATTTGCGGACAGTGTGAGCACTGATGGAGGGATTGTGCTCACACAGGGGTTCCTGGTGTAACTCGGGCAGTTGTTGTTACCACCCTGTACCTGTCCTGCAGGTGTGATGTTCAGATGTACCGATTCTGTACAGCTGTCCGTCCTGTCTCCCTGTAGTGCTGTCTTAGGCGTCTCACTGTACGGACATTGCAATGTATTGCCCTCGTCACATCTACAGTCCTCATGCCTCCTTGCAGCATGCCTAAGGCACATTCACGCAGGTGAGCAGGGACCCTGGGCATCTTTCTTTGGGTGTTTTTCAGAATCAGTAGAAAGACCTCTTTAGTGTCCTAAGTTTTCATAACTGTGACCTTAATTGCCGACCGTCTGTAAGCTGTTAGTGTCTTAACAACCGTTCCACAGGTGCATGTTCATTTGTTGTTTATGGTTCATTGAACAAACATGGGAAGCAGTGTTTAGACCCTTTACAATGAAGATCTGTGAAGTTATTTGGATTTTTCCGAATTTCCGAAAAAGAGGCGTTTTTTTTGTTGCTGAGTTTATATGCTTAATTTAGAGTTATTAATGTAACTTTAGTTGTTCTACAAACGTTGGGCTATATGTTTTGATTTTTAATACATCGTAAGGCTGCAAGATGAGACTATCATTTGAAAAAATTAGCTTGAAAGGCATGAGCTCTGCTTTGTTTTTTTGAGCAGGCTGTACACACTCCAATAGTCTCTCATTCACAATTTGACAAGCACTTGATAATGCCTCGAATTTCACGGCGGGATCTCATTTGTGGCCGTAATGCAACCTAAAAAAATCCATGCCTTTTGCGACCCGGAGTGCTGCATTGTGCCCTTCTCCCTGAGTGAGCTGCGCAATCCGAAGCCCCTCTCACTCACATGGCTCTCCATCACGTGATCAGGTCTTTCTCCCAGCTACAAGTGAAGACAGACACATCGGGGACGCATCCTTATCCAATTCCGAGGTGCATATTGAAGATATTGGAAGAACTGTCAACATTTACTTTTCGTCAGTGTCACGTCCTGACCTTAGAAAGCTGTTATTTTATATGGTAGAGTAGGTCAGGGCGTGACAGGGGGGTTTTCTAGTTTAGTTTTTCTATGTTGTCATGTTCTAGTTTTGTATTTCTATGTTGGGTTTTGTTTGGGATGATCTCCAATTAGAGGCAGCTGGTCATCGTTGTCTCTAATTGGAGATCATACTTAAGTAGGTGTTTTTCCCACCTGGGTTTGTGGGAGATTGTTTTTGAGTTAGTGTATGTTTCACCTCTGCATCACGTTTTGTTGTTTTTGTTATTCAGTTTATTTGTATGTATTACATAGTTTCACAGTTCAATAAAATATGTAGAACGATAATCACGCTGCACTTTGGTCCGCTTCATCCTACGACAACCGTGACAGTCAGCCAACAAGATGAGTAGGCCTAACGAACAGTAAAAGCACTAGCCTATGTGAATCTACTATCCCCATAGTACAAAAGTCGACCTATTCTATTCTGTGCGAGAAATTAATATTCCAAGCATAGTCTGGGACAGTTGTGAGATGCGATAGATCTCAAATTAATACAACCACTAGCGTCAAAAAAACGTTTTTATGCAATGTTGCTGACGCAACAGATCAGAACGTTTCGCTTAAAATGTTGATAAACTATTAGGCTTTTTCTTCACATTATAAACGCAGCAATGCGCACATGGTAGTAGGCTATAAGCGCAAATGTTTCATTAGCGGAAAACACTATTATCAAAAGTGACCGCAAATGCAATTATGCTTGTAATGCTTTTATTATAAAGGTGCATTTTTATGGTGAAAATTATCTTCCCCAAACATAAAACTCACATACTGTTTATATATGCTCTACACCCCTTGTAAAGCAGATTAATGTGCTTAATTTTAAGAAGTAATTTGGCCACTTTAGTTGTGATACAAACCTTATTAAAACATATAGGCCTATGGGCTAGGCTACATGAGGTGTACTACTATGATAAGAAAAAGTCACACAAAAATAGTATTTGTTTCTTATGCTGGGCATCATTCACAAGTGATAATATATACTGCTCAAAAAAATAAAGGGAACACTTAAACAACACAATGTAACTCCAAGTCAATCACACTTCTGTGAAATACAACTGTCCACTTAGGAAGCAACACTGATTGACAATACATTTCACATGCTGTTGTGCAAATGGAATAGACAACAGGTGGAAAATATAGGCAATAAGCAAGACACCCCCAATAAAGGAGTGGTTCTGCAGGTGGAGACCACAGACCACTTCTCAGTTCCTATGCTTCCTGGCTGATGTTTTGGTCACTTTTGAATGCTGGCGGTGCTTTCACTCTAGTGGTAGCATGAGACAGAGTCTACAACCCACACAAGTGGCTCAGGTAGTGCAGCTCATCCAGGATGGCACATCAATGCGAGCTGTGGCAAGAAGGTTTGCTGTGTCTGTCAGCGTAGTGTCCAGAGCATGGAGGCGCTACCAGGAGACAGGCCAGTACATCAGGAGACGTGGAGGAGGCCGTAGGAGGGCAACAACCCAGCAGCAGGACCGCTACCTCTGCCTTTGTGCAAGGAGGAGCAGGAGAAGCACTGCCAGAGCAATGCAAAATGACCTCCAGCAGGCCACAAATGTGCATGTGTCTGCTCAAACGGTCAGAAACAGACTCCATGAGGGTGGTATGAGTGCCCGACGTCCACAGGTGGGGGTTGTGCTTACAGCCCAACACCGTGCAGGACGTTTGGCATTTGCCAGAGAACACCAAGATTGGAAAATTCGCCACTGGCGCCCTGTGCTCTTCACAGATGAAAGCAGGTTCACACTGAGCACATGTGACAGACGTGACAGAGTCTGGAGACGCCGTGGAGAACGTTCTGCTGCCTGCAACATCCTCCAGCATGACCAGTTTGGCAGTGGGTCAGTCATGGTGTGGGGTGGCATTTCTTTGGGGGGCCGCACAGCCCTCCATGTGCTCGCCAGAGGTAGCCTGACTGCCATTAGGTACCGAGATGAGATCCTCAGACCCCTTGTGAGACCATATGCTGGTGCGGTTGGCCCTGGGTTCCTCCTAATGCAAGACAATGCTAGACCTCATGTGGCTGGAGTGTGTCAGCAGTTCCTGCAAGAGGATGGCATTGATGCTATGGACTGGCCCGCCCGTTCCCCAGACCTGAATCCAATTGAGCACATCTGGGACATCATGTCTCGCTCCATCCACCAACGCCACGTTGCACCACAGACTGTCCAGGAGTTGGCGGATGCTTTAGTCCAGGTCTGGGAGGAGATCCCTCAGGAGACCATCCGCCACCTCATCAGGAGCATGCCCAGGCGTTGTAGGGAGGTCATACAGGCACGTGGAGGCCACACACACACAACTGAGCCTCATTTTGACTTGTTTTAAGGACATTACATCAAAGTTGGATCAGCCTGTAGTGTGGTTTTCCACTTTAATTTTGAGTGTGACTCCAAATCCAGACCTCCATGGGTTGATAAATTGGATTTCCATTGATTATTTTTGTGTGATTTTGTTGTCAGCACATTCAACTATGTAAAGAAAAAAGTATTTAATAACATTATTTCTTTCATTCGATCTAGGATGTGTTGTTTAAGTGTTCCCTTTATTTTTTTGAGCAGTGTATAATTCACAAGTGATAGGCTAATATTGTCACCTATCAGACTCTTCTTTAATCTTGTCTTTACATATACTAAATAATATATGTGTGACATTTGTTTTGATTTAGAATGGACCATTATCATGCACCTGTATCGAAATGGACAGCGGGAAAAAATGCACTTAAATAGTGAATGGATGACACTTTTCCCCACGGTTTATTTTCATGCCAGCCATGTAGGCTATACTCCTGATGTAAATATAAGAAATGTGCTTAATATTAGGAAAGTTGAGAAATAAATATAGTAGGCTTAGCCTATAGAAAGCTGATGGGAGCCTCGTCTTTTTATTAGCGGCCATCACTCTGTTTTCTCCAGCAATTGCATAGCCTATAGAAATGTTGGCAACATGAGCTCATGGGCTCTCATGAAGTGTTTGATTAGATTCACAAATATATTTTCATTGATGTCAGAGTGATTAGAGGGACAATATAGTGCTGAGTACCAGGCAATTAGCAAGTTTGGTAGACTAATAATGACCATGAGCAGCATCAGAGCTTGGAGAAGCCTAATTACCGTGACTACCTTCATGACTCGTGACCGCCTGTGACGGTAATACGGTCACCGCAACAGCCCTAGCTCCACCTACCCTCGGCCAGGGGCTTGACGGTGATGATGTCGCTGGCGTTTCCACGGCCGGCTGCGGTGACGGCCACCACCCAGATGCTGTACTGACGGTTCCTGCTCAGGTTGGGGATACGGTAGAAGAAGATGTCTGGAGCTGCTTCAAACTCACTGCTCACCTGTAGGAGGGGAGAGACCGGCATGATGTTAGCAGAGAGATACAGGACCTATTCCAAATGTCTGTAACAAACTATCAATCCTTGGAGCTGAACACTAATGACACAGCCTTGACAATGTGAGCTGGAGGGATATAAGACTTCTCATGCCATATCTAGTCTAGCCTCTGAACCTGGTGCCTTCCTCTCCTCCAATTATGTTAGGCCTCAAATGTATTGTATGCCCACCACTGACTTGCCTTCATCACAGCTCTGAGACCCTGTACTCTGTGCCCTCCTTACCGTGGGGTGTGGGTTAGAGCAGAAGACAGTGTATTTCCTGATGATGCCGTTGAGTTTGAGAGGAGGGAGCCATGACACAAACACCACTGAGTTAGACGCCGCCGCTGCCTTCACGCCAGCAGGAGGACCAGGGACTGGTGAGGGAAAACCGTGAAATAGGGAAATATACATTATTATCCTTGTTCTGAGCAACATCTAAGGAAACCACTCTGTATTTAAAATGTTGTCAGTGTCAAAATCTGTCATTCAAGTGAGCGTGCCTTAACTTCTTATGCTACATGGCGATCTGCAATATGCTGGAGCTGCAGTTTTTCACCTACTAATGTGAGTTGTCTGCACCGATTATCATATTATATCATAACTCATATTTCTATAATTTCACACCAAATTCAAACAGAAGTCCTGTCAAAATGATTTATACTTGGCAACATGCTCTTCCATAATGCAAGAGGGGATATGCGGATCTAGGCAAGGTTTACCTGCCAGTTGACCCCTGGTCTCTAGGTTAACCCCAATTTAGTATGATACAGTTTTGCATCTTCCCGCTAATAGTTAAGGTTAGAATTTAGGGAGGGTAAGCTGATCCTAGATCAGTGCCTGGGGTGTCCTGGTCTACTAGTGTGCGTACCATCCTCCTTGGTGCGGGTGAAGATCTGCTCGCTGCGCACCCCATCCCCTGCCCGAGTGAAGGTCAGCACCTGGATGCTGTAGTTGGTGTACTTCTCCAGACCATCCAGCTCCAGAGATGGCTTAGAGGTGGTCACGTTACGGATCTCCCCCAGCTCTGAGAGAGAGAAGGAGAGGACGGGATAGAGAGCAATTAGAAAAATATGGGGAGGAGGAAGGCAGAGAAAGAGAAGTAAATAGCAAGGAAAAGAGACCGGGAAGAAGGAAGAAAAACAAGGATATCAAGAGTTGTCAAATGCAGAATTAACTTGCCTAACTTAAAACTTATAAGTTGCTTCTACCATACAGGTAAATATATACAGTACCAGTCAAAAGTTTGGACACACCTACTCATTCCAGGGTTTTACTATTTTTACTATTTTCTAAAAATAGAGAAGACATCAGAACCAAAAAAGTGTTAAAAAAATCTAAAGATATTTTAGATTTTAGATTCTTCAAAGCAGCCATCCTTTGCCTTGATGACAGCTTTGCACACTCTTGGCATTCTCTCAACCCGCTTCACCTGGAATGCTTTTCCAACAGTCTTGAAGGAGTTCCCACATATGCTCAGCACTTGTTGGCTGCTTTTCCTTCACTCCGCGGTCCAACTCATCCCAAACCATCTCAATTGGGTTGAGGTCAGGTTGATTGTGGAGGCCAGGTCATCTGATGCAGCACTCCATCGCTCCCCTTCTTGGTCAAATATCCCTTACACAGCCTGGAGGTGTTGGGACATTGTCCTGTTGAAAAACAAATGATAGTCCCACTAAGCGCAAACCAGATGGGATGGCGTATCGCTGCAGAATGCTGTGGTAGTCATGCTGGCTAAGTGTGCCTTGAATTCTAAATAAATCACTGACAGTGTCACCAGCGAAGCATCCCCACACCATCACACCTCCTCCTCCATGCTTCACTTTTTTGGGGGGGTTCCTACATGATTCCATTTCATAGATCTGATGTCTTCTCTATTATTCTACAATGTAGAAAATAACAGGCGGAGATCATCACAAAGACAGCGGTTGGAACCAATAATCTCAAATTTGGACTCATCAGATCAAAGGACATATTTCCCCTGGTCTAATGTCTATTGCTCGTGTTTCTTGGCCTAAGCAAGTCTCTTCTTATTAATGGTGTCCTTTAGTAGTGGTTTCTTTGCAGCAATTCGGCCATGAAGGCCTGATTCTCGCAGTCTCCTCTGAACAGTTGATGTTGGGATGTGTCTATTACTTGAACTCTGTGAAGCATTTATTTGGCCTGCAATTTCTGAGGCTGGTAACTCTAATGAACTTGTACTCTGCAGCAGAGGTAACACTCTGGGTCTTCCTTTCCTGTGGTGGTCCTCATGAGAGACAGTTTCGTCATAGCGCTTGATGTTTTTTGCGACTGCACTTCAAGAAACTTTCAAAGTTCTTAATATTTTCCGGATTGACTGGCCTTCATCGCTTAAAGTAATGATGGACTGTCGTTGCTCTTTGCTTATTTGAGCTGTTCTTGCCATAATATGGACTCTGTCTTTTACCAAATAGGGCTATCTTCTGTATACCACCCCTACATTGTCAAAACACAGCTGATTGGCTCAAACGCATTAAGAAGGAAAGACATTACACAAATTGACTTTTAACAAGGCACACATGTTAATTGAAATGCATTCCAGGTGACTACCTCTAGAAGCTGGTTGAGAGAATTCCAAGAGTGTGTAAAGCTGTCATCAAGGCTACTTTGAAGAATCTCAAATATATTATATATTTTAATTTGTTTAACACTTTTTTTGGTTACTACATAATTCCATAGTTTGATGTCTATAATGTAGAAAATATGAAAAAAAATATGAAAATCCCTGGAATGAGTAGGTGTCCAAACTTTTGACTGGTACTGTATGTCTAACTGCCAAAACAATGGAAACACTTGAGTAAATGAGGGATACAAAGTATATTGAAAGCAGGTGCTTTCACACAGGTGTGATTCCTGAGTTAATTAAGCAATTAACATCCCATAATGCTTAGGGCCATGAACAAAAATGTTTTGCAGGACATTATTTTGGCTACGCCCCCATAGGAATACAGTGCCCCATCCACAGAGCACGAGTGGTCACTGAATGGTTTGATGAGCATGAAAACAATGTAAACCATATGCCAGGACAGTGTCAGCCATCAGATCTCAACCCAATTGAACACTTATGGGAGATTCTGGAGCGGCGCCTGAGACAGTGTTTTCCACCACCATCAACAAACACCAAATTATGGAATTTCTCATGGTTGAATGGCGTCGCGTCACTCCAAAAGAGTTGTAGAATCTGCCAAGGTGCATTGAAGCTGTTCTGGCTTGTGGTGGCCTGACACTGCCTTAAGTATTCAGACCCCTTGACTTTTTCCAAATTTTGTTAGGTTACAGCCTTATTCTACAATTGATTCAATTGTAAAAAAAAAAATTTGCTCATCAATCTGCACACAATACCCCATAACGACAAAGCAAAAACTGGTTTAGACATTTTTGCTAATTTATTACAAATACAAAAATACAAACCCATCTTTCCCTCGATCCTGACTAGTCTCCCAGTAACTGACACTGAAAAAAAATGTCCCACACCATCATGCTTCACCGTAGGGATCAGAGAATCTTGTTTCTCATTGTCTGAGAGTGTTAGGTGCTTTTTAGCAAACTCCAAGTGGGCTGTCATGTGCCTTTTACTGAGGAGTGGCTTACGTCTCGCCACTCTACCATAAAAGCCTGATTGGTGGAGTGCTGCAGAAATGGTTGTCCTTCTGGAAGGTTCTCCCATCTCCACAGAGGAACTCTGGAGCTCTTTCAGAGTGACCATCGGGCTCTTGGTCAGTTTGGCTGGGCGGACAAATCTAGGAAGTGCCTTGGTGGTTCCTAACTTCTTCCATTTAAGAATGATGGAGGCCACTGTGTTCTCGGGGACCTTCAATGCTGCAGAAATGTTTTAGTATCCTTCCCAGATCTGTGCCTCGACACAATCCTGTCTCGGCGCTGTACGGACAATTCCTTCGACCTCGTGGCTTGGTTTCTTCTCTGACAAGAACTGTCAACTGTGGGACCTTATATAGACAGGTGTGTGCCTTTCCAAATCATGTCCAATCAATTGACTCCAATCAAGTTGTAGAAACATCTCAAGGATGATCAATTAAAACAGGATGCACCTGAGCTCAATTTCAAGTCGCATAGCAAAGGGGCTGAATTATTATGTAAACTTATGTATATCAGGAAAACAATTCATTTAATACATTTTAGAATAAGGCCGTTACGTAACAAAATGTGTGAAAAGTCAAGAGGTTTGATTGCTTTCCGAATGCACTATATATACACAGAAATATAAACGCAACATGTAAAGTGTTCGTCCCATGTTTCCAGAGCTGAAATAAAAGATTCCAGAAACATTCCATACGCACAAAAAGCTTATTTCTCTCAAATATTGTGCACAAATTTGTTTACATCCCTGTTAGTCAGCAATTTTTCTTTGCTTTTGCTGGTGACAATAAAAGGCCACTCTAAAATGTGAAGTTTTTTTTAAGGTACAGTTGAAGTCGGAAGTTTACATACACCTTAGCCAAATACATTTAAACTCAGTTTTTCACAATTCCTGACATTTAATCCTAGTAAAAATGCCCTGTCTTAGGTTAGTTAGGATCACCACATTATTTTAAGAATCTGATATGTCGGAATTATAGCAGAGAGAATGATTTATTTCAGCTTTTATTTCTTTCATCACATTCCCAGTGGGTCAGAAGTTTACATACACTCAATTAGTATTTGGTAGCATTGCCTTTAAATTGTTTAACTTGGGTCAAACGTTTCGGGAAGCCTTCCACACGCTTCCCACAATAAGTTGGGTGAATTTTGGCCCATTCCTCCTGACTGAGCTGGTGTAACTGAGTCAGGTTTGTAGGCCTCCTTGCTCGCACACGCTTTTTCAGTTCTACCCACAAATTTTCTATGGGATAGAGGTCAAGGCTTTGTGATGGCCACTCCAATACCTTGACTTTGATCTCCTTAAGCCATATTGCCACAACTTTGGAAGTATGCTTGGTTTCATTGTCCGTTTGGAAGACCCATTTGCGACCAAGCTTTAACTTCCTGACTGATGCCTTGAGATAGTAGTTTATGTGTCGGGGGCTAGGGTCAGTCTGTCACATCTGGAGTATTTCTCTTGTCTTTTCCGGTGTCCTGTGTGAATTTAAATATGCTCTCTCTAATTCTCTCTTTCTCTCTTTCTTTCTTTCTCTCTCTCGGAGGACCTGAGCCCTAGAACCATGCCTCAGGACTACCTGGCTTGATGACTCCTTGCTGTCCCCAGTTCACCTGGCCGTGCTGCTGCTCCAGTTCCAACTGTTCTGCCTGCAGCTATGGAACCCTGACCTGTTCACCGGACGTGCTACCTGTCCCAGACCTGCTGTCCCAGACCTGCTGGAACCCTGACCTGTTCACCGGATGTGCTACCTGTCCCAGACCTGCTGTTTTCAACTCTCTAGAGACAGCATCAGCGGTAGAGATACTCTCAAAGATCGGCTATGAAAAAGCCAACTGACACTTACTCTTGTGTTGCTGACTTGTTGCACCCTCGACAACCACTATGATTATTATTATTTGACCATGCTGGTCATTTATGAACATTTGAACATCTTGGCCATGTGCTGTTATAATGTCCACCCGGCACAGCCAGAAGAGGACTGGCCACCCCTCATAGCCTGGTTTCTCTCTAGGTTTCTTCCTAGGTTTTGGCCTTTCTAGGGAGTTTTTCCTAGCCACCGTGCTTGTTTCCATCGTATTTTCAACTACCGATAGTTTTGTCCCAAAAACTGCTGCGTTAAGAAGAAAATCTGCCTACTGTGGTCATGGCATGTGCGCTCTAGCCAACAGCTCGCCGATACAGTGTGGGTAAGCTGTGCGGGTACAATAGTCTACATGATGAGATTATTATGGATAAGAGCGAGAATATTCTTATTTGTCAAACAGCAGTAAAGCATCAATCATCATGTCATCAGAATAAGACACTCGATAATCAGTGGAGGCTGTTGAGGGGAGGATGGCTCATAATAATGGCCGGAAAGGAGCAAATGGAATGGCATCAAACACATGGATGACATGGAAGTGAAAAGTGATGCATTGCACCAGATTTAGCTAACAGCTAATATACATCTGCAAACGCTCCATCCTTTACCACAAGCTCGTCCTCCCCAATTAAGGTGCCACCAACCTCCTGTCTTGATATACACTGCGTGCACAATTATCAGGCAAATTGTATTCCTCTGGATTAATTTTATTGTTGAACAAACACAATGCTCTCAGTCAATCCAAAATGTTATTGAACCTCAAACCTGAATGTTTAACAAAGGAAAAGTGAGTTTTGTCTTTCTCAGGGAAATATATAAGTGTGCACAATTATTAGGCAACTATTAGTGTGCACAATTATTAGGCAACTAAATTACAAAAATAATTTCTCTCAACTCACTTGTTTATTCTACATTTTTAGAGTAAGTGTAACAGATAAGTAACACAAAATGACAATTATATAACATTTTTGGCCTTTCAAAATTATTCAGTGACCAATGTAGCCACCCTTATTTTCAATAACTGCCATGAGCCTTCCGTCCATGGAGTCTGTCAGTTTCTTGATCTGTTCACGATCAATTTTCACTGAAGCAGCAACCACAGCCTCCCAAATGCTGTTCAAAAAGGTGTATTGTCTTCCATCACTGTAAATCTCACGTTTGAGAAGGGCCCACAAGTTCAATAGGATTTTGTCAGGTGAGGAAGGGGGCTAGGTCATTATTCAGGCATCTTTGAGGCCCTTGCTGGCTAGCCAAGCAGTGGAGTACTTGGATGCATGTGATGGAGCATTGTCCTGCATAAAGATCATGGCCTTCTGGAATGCTGAGGACTTCTTCCTGTACCACTGTTTGACGAAAGAATCTTCCAGAAACTGGCAGTAGGTTTGGGAGTTGAGTTTCAGTCCATCTTCAACCCGAAAAGGTCCAACTACTTCATCCTCAATGATAGCAGCCCATACCAGTACCCCTCCTTCACCTTGCTGGCACCTGACTCAAAGTGGTGCCCTGTGTCCATTACTGATCCAGCCACGGGCCCATCCATTTGGTCCATCAAGAGTCACTTTCATTTCATCTGTCCCTAAAACCTTTGAAAAATCTGTCTTCACGTATTTCTTTTCCCAATCTTGACGCTTCAACTTGTGAATCTTATTCAGTGGTGGTCTTGTTTCAGTCTTCTTGACCTTGGCCATGTCTCTGAGCACTTGACACCTTGTACTTCTGAACACTCCAGGTAGGTTGCAGTTCTGGAATACGGTGGCACTGGAGGATAATGGGTTCCTGGTAGTTTGACGTTTAATTCTTCTCAAATCTTTTGCAGTTAATTTGCGCCTTTTCTTCCCCATGCGTTTTTTGCGCCCCAGTTGACTATTCGCAACAAAACATTTGAATGTCCGGTGGTCACACCTCAATAGTTTAGCTATTTAAAGAGTTTCGCATCCGTCTGAAAGGCATTTTACATTTTTGTTTTTTCAGTGTCAGTTAAATTTCTTTTTTGGCCCATTTTACCTGAGGTAATGAGGCTGCCTAATAATTATGCACACCTTGATATAAGGTGTTATTCACTTTCGCCACACCCTCCCTCATTACACAAATACATATCACCTGAAAATGATTAAATCCAATAAGCATTCAAGTTTATATGGTTTGGAGTTCGAAAATGTGAATAGAAACAATGATAAGATCAGAATACTCACTTGGCTAATAATTATGCACACAGTGTATATTGGAAAGGAGCATCAAGACCACCTTGCACTTTCACAACCCTGTGAAGTTCATCATCATTTTTTTCAGCTGTAGTCTAATAAATTGCATGGTTTCCCCGAGTCACAGTGGGAGGACCACACACCATGTCATCGCGTGACTCCAAGTTTACTTCAATACGATGGTTGCTATATCAATATTTGCACCGCAATTTCTCACATAGTACATTTTACAGACACAAAAAGATCCCCCCCATGTCGATCAAAAAAATGATTTGTCTGCATTTTTTAAATTGTACCGAAACTCCCTGTTTCCATCACAGCTGTCATGATTATTATTATTTTTTTAATCTGTTATGACTTTATTCACATAACATGTGATTACAGTACAACAAAACATAAGGTTTAGGAGTGAGAAGTGATGCATTGCACCAGATTTAGCTAACAGCTAATATACATCTGCAATCCCTGGGTAGGTGAACAAATAAACGTGAATACATTTGATACATACATCAGACATTATTCAAAACTGAAGGCAAGACATTACACATAAAAATCATTGCACATGCTGTTGGACTTGATAATAGTGGGGTTGTAAAACACATAAAACACCTAGTAAAAACAAAATATTGAACAAAGCCCAGTTATTGCACCTGTTGAATACACGTGTGCGTTCTAGAGTGTTTTCTGTTGCATTAAAAAGTCCCTGTGGTTTATTAGATTAAAATCATTGTGAACACTTTTGATTGGACTTAACCCATGTTTTTGCCTCGGGTGAGAAGGCTTGGAGGCTGCCTAAAGCTTTCAGGGAGGAGGGGAGGCCATTCCATGTCTTTATCGCTTTGTATGTGATATACTTGTACAGTATATCACATACATAAAATAAGATGGCCAAGGATGTCTTAGCGGTGAACATACATAACACCTTATTCAATCAAACCATGGACACAAATACGGGATTGAAAAGCCCATCCAAGGTCTGTTCTGGTGTGTCTCTCCTTGACTCTGACAATGCTTCTCTAAGTGTTGAATTATAGATGTCTCTCCATCTCTCTCCTCTTTCTCTCTTTCACTTTCCTCTTTCTCTCCCCCTCCTTTCTCTATCCTCTGTCTTCTCTCCATTCTCTCTCTCTCTCTTCCCTCCTCTACTGCAGTCTGGATGTGAGCCACAGTTTACTAATGCTCCATGCTCCCTGTTAGTACAGGTGTTCCTCCTCCTCCTCCCTCTCTCCCTTCCTCCTCCTCCCTCTCTTTAATGAAGCCATTCAAACGCCAAACTGTCCCAATGCAGCCATAGCATATTAACAGCTCAGGTGTTCTACACTAGCTGGAATCTGTTCATCTATGTCTCTATAGCTCCATCCTTTATGGTTGTGTTGTGGGCTGTTCAGAGCACTTATTTGGGATATAACAGTGAGTGAAAGGTTTACGAGTCAGAATACTGTGATTTGGAAATGTATAGTACAATATATGCTGTGGTTTACGATAGTTGGAATCACTATTCTGACTCATGAAATGGGTGATAAATATACACCATTGATGAGTGCTTGAATGCAAATAATAAAAGAAAACATTATTTTGAGTTTGATTACTGCAGTGACGGGATAGAGCCAAATGCTTAGAACAGCAGTGTTGGATGAATAAAACTAAGTTCTTTCACCAACTTAGAAAAAGGGCCTATAGCCCCGTCTGCTGGTGCATGAGGTTTTAACAACCCATGATACTTTGCTCATATTTGGAATATATGAAGAGCACAACAGGCACTGGCTGAAGGTTTAGACAAGTGTCTTAGACAATAAATACATAAATATGATTTCTTATCACACATAATGAGTGACATATTTCATTTAAATGAATAAGATCTGTATTCATACTCAACGTTACATACGATAGATATCAATATGTATAGAATATATGTAACACATGGCTATGGCTGTAGTATTGTTGGGACTCTGGAGCGTGTCCCACTATGAAATGCACTGTTACTATGCAAACTAGATTGAGCTGTCAGGCTGTGAGCGGTGCTTTTCTATTAGTGCATCCAGGGGCCATCAGCGAGGATGTGATATGACAGATGAGGGGTCAAAGGTAACGTGGCTGTCAGAAGCGGTCACTCTGATGTCTCTCCAGCACGTGACGGCTGCATGCCATGCCAGGCTGTCTGGATTGGACTAGAAAGCCTGGGTCACTGCTAAAAATGTCTCATTCATCCACTTCAATTTTCATGCATAGTGAATCATGTTGATACTGTATACATTCTATATACAGTGTGTCTTGGAGAGTTACGGACCAGGCAAGATATAGTATAACGTCTACATCCTTCTCTGTGTGTGTGTGTGTGTGTGTGTGTACACTGTGTGTGTACTGTGTGTGTACTGTGTGTGTACTGTGTGTGTACTGTGTGTTGCTGTACCTCCGTCCGGCAGGTTGGCCCAGTAGATGACTCTGAAGCCAAGCAGGATGCCGTTGAGGGCGTCTTTAGGAGGGGTCAGCCAGGACAGAGAGATAACCTCTGGCGACGCCGCCGTGGCCTGGACATTCTCTGGAGGTCGGCTGGGAACTGTTACAACCAGTCAGGAGGAAAAACAACACCGTTACCTCACTCTCCAAACAAGAAGCATGAACAGAAGAGTTTACTGAAGAGACGAAAATATTGAGCTACTCTTGGAGGACAATGGAAGTGAACTTCAAAATGCTTATTTGAACTTTTGGAATCTAGCATTCATCATGGTTTTTTGAGCCATGGCAATAATGACCGCCACATACTGATCACGTGACAGTCACTACACCAGCAGTACCAACACTATCCACTAGATGGCAATAAAGCTCCATCCTGGGAGTTCACTCCCCTCAAAGACAAAACATCAGCCATTTGACCCTTGATGCACCACAATAATGTAGAATACCTTCATTCAGCAAAATACATTTGTGAAATTAATAAGATTTTCACTGTCTACCATATTGTCACTGATAGCTAAGGGCAGTGTTTGTGTGTGTGTGTGTGTGTGTGTGTGTGTGTGTGTGTGTGTGTGTGTGTGTGTGTGTGTGTGTGTGTGTGTGTGTGTGTGTGTGTGTGTGTGTGTGTGTGTGTGTGTGTGTGTGTGTGTGTAATTGAGATCTGAGCTACTGTCAGTTCAGTAGATGAGGTACAGGGCAAAGAAGTCAGTCTACCAGCATTCTGCCAATGGAATGGAACTATCCAAACTGAGTGTATTTTGAAGGTTATGCCAAGGTCAAGTCAATTCTACGATTCTGAGACATGGAAGGCTAAGGTCCTACTGTATCTGTGGGTAGACCAGAGTAGTTGGTCTCAGATGGCCCAGCCCACTTCACAATAATGAAGATGGCAGTCATGTGTGTGTGTGTGTGTGTGTGTGTGTGTGTGTGTGTGTCTGTGTGCGTGCGTGTGTGCATGTGCGTGCATGTGCGCGTGTCCTCACCATCCTCCAGTGTGGTAGAGATGACCTCCTGGGAGGAGGGTCCAGTCCCAGCGCTGTTGCTGGCCTGCACCACCACCCCATACTGGGTGAATTTCTTCAGGCTGTCCAGGGTGATGCTCTCACTGTGGTCGTTGTCCCCCGTCGTTTCCATGGTGATGACATTGAACTGGTAGTTTCCCCCGGAGCTGAACTCCCTGTAGCCCACCTGGTAGCCTCGGATCGCTCCGTTCTGGAGATGCTTCTTAGGAGCCTGGGGGAGGACAGAGAGGGGGAGTGAAGAAGGAGGAGAGGGGAACGCACATTAGATATTGGGGGAAATTTGTATTTTTCAAAAGCTCTTTAAGGACAGAAGAATGGTTGTGGCCCTCAAGGCCCTGAAGTGTATCAGACCATGTAGCTAACAGACCATAGAGCTGCAGTAAGGGTTTTTCAGTCCTAGTGGTAATAGCAGGTTAAATGTATCTTACCCTCCAGGAGACTTTGATGCTCTGAGAGGAGAAAGCTTCAAGCTGCACATCTTGTGGGGGACCATCAGGGGCTAGAAGAAAAGACACATTAAGGTAATTGAGATCTGAGCTACTGTCAGTTCAGTAGATGAGGTACAGGGCAAAGAAGTCAGTCTACCAGCATTCTGCCAATGGAATGGAACTATCCAAACTGAGTGTATTTTGAAGGTTATGCCAAGGTCAAGTCAATTCTACGATTCTGAGACATGGAAGGCTAAGGTCCTACTGTATCTATGGGTAGACCAGAGTAGTTGGTCTCAGATGGCCCAGCCCACTTCACAATAATGAAGATGGCAGTCATGTTTATGAGAGGTCATGGGGGACAGACAGTCAGAAGAGAAGTGAGAGAGAGAAGTGCAGAGTGGGGGTTGGGAGGAACCACCAAAGAACCACCAAAGGGAACAGGGGCAGTTTGCAGAGGGGCTGGCCCGTGGTCTATTGATTGCAGTGTGACATTTACAACATGGTCTGTTAATTGAAAAGTCCTGCTTTTAGTGCAGGGTCAGCGTATCTTCAATAATGCAGTAGAGCCAATGGAGATGATGTCACTCTGCTGTTAATGAATTGACTTGACTCCCCATTCCCCTCTTACAACATTAATGTTCTAGATGCGTTTTATAGGACGTTGCAAGAACATTCATGTGTCTAGTTTTCTAAGGGTTAGGAGAATATTTCATCCACATTCCACCAGACATACACAGGACATGGTTGGCATGTTCTCAGAAATTAAAGTTCTAGACACGTTTCAGGAGAATGTTGCAATAACATTCCTGGGTCCAGTTTTCTGAGGGTTAGGAGAATATTCCAACAACATCATATTCTATGGAAACATGGCAAGAACACCTTGTTACTGTTGCCAAGCCCATCAATGCCCTGATTGGTGAACCACTAAACCATTCACAGCTCTTTTTGTCTGTTGGCCAAGTTAGGGATACTCACAAAGTTCTTTTAACATACAGTGTTTACACACTTTGACATACAAGATTACATTATGCATTTATTATTCAACATGTCCTCACCTGGGATTGAACTCAGATCAGTTAAGTTGACAATTCTCTTATTATTGACTTGATTTACATATTTAAACAATTTAAGGGCTTTCTGTATAGTTGCCTGATGCCGGTGGGGCATATTAACCTGTTTCAATGATACTTCTGTATCACTATGATCAATCCCCCCAAAAAATGAGTGTATTTTTAACAGAGCTGAGATTTACTTCATAGTGCATTCATCCTTTTGCTTAGACCTATCAAGTTTTTTCAGATCTGCACAAGTGCCTTGGTAGGAGGGTTTAGGGTTTCTTCTGGATAGGGCATAACTATACTGGCCCAATAAGCACATGCCCTTCAGATATCCCTTATTGGGACAGTGGTTAGAGTGTTTGACATTATTGCTGGTGGCCTTGCATTGAGACCTGGTAGGGGAGTCCACTTACTCTCACATTCTTAGCAATATATGTTAATTTCAGTATTGCACTTATCAGACATTTTGATTGTTTATATGGACATTTCGTTAGAACACTTGGAAAATGATTTACTATCTGAAACAACTTGATAGGTGTAAGCAATAACGTGAATGCACTTTGAAATAAATCCCAGGTCGGTAAAAGGTACACCAGAAAATATTTTATTGGTCATAGTGATTCAGGAGTATCATTAAAACAGGTTAATATGCCCCACCAACATTAGACAACTACAGAAAGTCCTCCAGTTGCTGAAGTAAGTAAATCAAATCAATGATGATAGAATAGTCAGATTAACTGATACCTGATGTGGACCTGGTGGCATAGCAGGAAGAATGGAGTACTGTGAACCAAGAGGTTGTGATTTTTAAATCCCCGGTGAGGACATTGAATAATAAATACTGTTACATGCACAATGCAATCATGTATGTCTAATATGTCATATGAAAAGGATTTGCCAGTAGATTGTCAATTTGATTTATGATGATGATTGCTAGCTAAGATTTTGAAAGTATGATGTTGACATGATCAGTCCAATCAAAGCTATGGTAGATATAACGTGATTTGACGTCATATTATCTGTGGCCAATGACCTTGAGCCTTCTTGGATGGGCACTTCTAATGTAACTCTATGGCAGCACTCAAGGGGCTTGAATTTTCTAGCTCTACCCGTAGATTTTGTGGTGATGTAGTGTCCCCATGAGTGGCAGAACACTGAGCCAATCATGGCGCAACTAGAGAACATTACCAACCCCTACGCTTAGGATTTTTCCGCTGGCTGCCCCACCACCACAGAAAGCACTGAGCTAGGCTGAAACACCTGCATTTCGGAGCTGGCTTACTCAAGAAAGCACAAAAGAGACCATGTTTGTATGCGGCTTTATTAACTCTATGATTTTTTTTAAACATTGTTTGCAAACGGATATGTGACACATATTTATGCCAAAATAATATGCCCCAAATCCCTGAATAACGGGCCGCCACTGATTTTCAGTAAGCCATAATAAACTGGGTAGCCTGGGAGTGGCGTAATGAGAAAGTCCTTCTCCGTTTCCGTTATCCAACCCTCTGAAAGAGCATTATATATGAAGCTATCTACAGTGCCTTCAGAAAGTATTCATACCCCTTGATTTATTCCACATTTTGTTGTGTTACAGCCTGAATTCAAAATTGATTAAATATATTTTTTCTCTCACCTATCTACACACAATACCCAATAATGACAAAGTGAAAACATGATTTTAGAAATTGTAGCAAATGTATTGAAAATGAAATACAGAAATATCTCATTTACAGAAGTATTCACACCCCTGAGTCAATACATGTTAGGATCACCTTTGGCAGTGATTACAGCTGCGAGTCTTTCTGGGTAAGTATCTAAGAGCTTTGCACACCTGGATTGTACAATATTTGTCCAATTTTCTTTTCAAAATTCTTCAAGCTCTGTCAAATTGGTTGTCGATTATTGCTAGACAACCATTTTCAATTATTTTCATAGATTTTTAAGCAGATTTAAGTCAAAACTGTAACTCGGCCACTCAGGAACATTCACTGTCTTCTTGGTAAGCAACTCCAGTGTAGATTTGGCCTTGTGTTTTAGGTTATTGTCCTGCTGAAAGGTGAATTCCTCTCCCAGTGTCTAGTGGAATGAACCAAGTTTTCCTTTAGGATTTTGCCTGTGCATAGCTCCATTGCGTTTTTTTTTTACCCTGAAAACTCCCTAGTCCTTAAGGATTACAAGCATACCCATAACATGATGCAGCCACCACTATGCTTGAAAATATGGAGAGTGGTACTCAGTAATGTGTTACATTGGATTTGCCCCAAACATACCACTTTTTATTCAGGACAAAAAGTTAATTGCTTTGCCACATTTTTTGCAGTATTACTTTAGTGCCTTGTTGCAAACATGATGCATATTTTGGAATATTTGTATTCTGTACAGGCTTCCTACTTTTCACTCTGTTAATTAGGTTAGTCTTGTTGAGTAACTACAATGTTGTTGATCCATTGTCAGTTTTTACCTATCATAGTCATTCAACTCTGAAACTGTTTTAAAATCACCAATGGCATCATGGTGAAATCCCTGAGGGGTTTTCTTCCTATCCGGCAACTGAGTTGGGAAGGATCCCTGTATCTTTGTAGTAACTGGGTGTATTGATACGCCATCCAAAGTGTAATTAATAACTTCACCATGCTCAAAGGGATATTCAATGTCTGCTTTTTTTATTTTTACCCATCTACCAATAGGTGCCGTTCTTCGCAATGCAGTGGAAAACCTCCCTGGTCTTTGTGGTTGAATCTGTGCTTGAAATTCACTGTTCAACTGAGGGACATTACAGATAATTGTATGTGTGGGGTACATAAATGATGTAATCATTCAAAAATCATGTTAAACACTATTATTGCAAGTTTAAGTTTATCTTGGTAAACCCTTTTTGTCATTGTTGTTGAGCACCCTTCCCTTCCTTTGTTTGGTGAAGTGCAAAGGCCCACCTGAACATGGCAACCATGTTCTGTGTATGTTTGGTGGGCCGTTGATGGAATATTCACCTAACCCACAGAAAACTGGACACATGAATGTTCTTGCAATGTTCTCATTCAACGTGTATAGAACATTAATATCTTATGTTCTGAGAACATGGTAACCACAATCTCGGTAAGTTCTATTTCACATTAAGGGAATGGTCTCTTGGTCTCTTGGAGACATTCCTTGCACATCACGGGAACATTCCTATGAAAACCTTAGTTAATGACCTATTGAGACTCTTAAGGGAACGTTCTCTAAAGTTGTGGGAATGTTTGTTGTTAGCTGGGATGTCTGTGTGTGCATGCTGCATGTGCATACATATGACCAGTGGTGGTCTGGTGAGTCTATACCTGCTTCGTCTGTGGTGATGGTGAGTTCGTTGCTGGCCTCACTCTTGCCGATGTGGTTCTTGGCGAACATGCGGATGCTGTAGGTGGAGGAGGGGTGCAGGTCTATGATGGTGGCCTGGTTGAGCTGGGGAGACACGTCTTTGGTCCTTTGGGCTGTTTCCCAGGAGCCTGTAGGGCCAGAGGTCAAGGTTTATGTGGGTTCGTGAGGACCACTGAGCGGGGCTAGAGGTCAAAGCCTGCTAAGTGCATTAATCTGCGGTATTGAATTATAGCACTGAGACAAGAAAAGATCATGAATAATGATTATTTGGAAGACAAAAGGAGCACATCCATCTTAACATGATGATACAGAGAAGCATTTCATCAGGATAGACTATAGACATACACAGGAAGTTAAAGTATTTGTATTCATACAGTGTTTCGCCTAAGATTATCTTTAGCAGCAGTGGCAAAGGCAGCGGTGATAGGGGGGTTGCTCTTTCCTGGGGGGGTCCTGGGGCATGCACCTCCGGGAGATTTTTTTGTAGAACGACTGTGAGAAGGTCACTGATGGTGATTTTTTTAAAAGACATTCTACTCCAAAGTGCATGAAAATTACATTATGTTGACACCATCTGAAATATAACTAATGCGTGCCACTGCACTGTATGGAGATGAGGAGCAAGTGGTGGCTGTGCACTCGTGGCTCTCATACGCACCACTGCTCACTTTGTTTGCTACAAATTGATGTTGTAACTTGTCACTCTGTCACTGTTAAAGGGATAGTGCGAGATTTTGGAAATCAAGCCATTTTATTCTTAGCCAGAATCAGATTAACTCATGACTAATTGATACCATGTTTATGTCTCTCCGTGCAGTTTGAAAGAAGTTGAAGGTTGTTTTGTGAGCCATTGCTAATTAGTGTCAGCAGAATGACTTGCGCTAAAGCTAGTAAGCAAGTTACTTCAAACTGCATGCAGAGACATAAAAATTTTATAAAAATGGTATCCATGAGTTCAACTGACTCTGTGTAAGTATAAAAAGGGCTTACTTGCCAAAATCTCGCACTATACTTTTAAAAGCACGTCTCGGTAGAAATATTGTATATAAATCATAACTTTTGGAGTGGCGGCAACAATTTAGTAGTGGCGGCCCACCACTGCAAAATGAATATAGGTGAAACACTGCTTACAGTATTACTATACATCGCTGGCATCCAGAACATGCCATCTCTTACAAAGATAACTCTTGTTTGTCTTGTACCTGATTTGTTCTTGCACTCAATGTCGAAGCCTGTGATTGGGCTGTTTCCGTCAAAGCCCATGGTCCAGCGGAGGGCGATGGTCCTGTCCTTCACCTCTCTGATCTCCACCTCAGGAGGGTCCGGGGGCTCTGAAGGGCACCACAAAGTCACACATGTGTGTTAGAGCCCTGCACAGGCATGCATTTTAACCCCAAGCCCTTCCCATGCCCGCGACATTAAAGTCCTACCCAACCCAGGCCAGATTGCTTCAGCCAAATTTAAGGCCCCGCCCTGCCTGAAACCCGAAATCAGAAATAACTTCCTCTGTTTGTAAATCTATTAGATACCCCTCTGTCTGTTACTCGCTCCCTGTGTGCTCTGCTCATGGCGCTTTGACTCTGAGTATTCATAGCAACAGCTCCGCTTAGGCTGCTCTGCTCAATGAAGAGACATTGGAGAGCAGTTAGCTTTTAGCTACTTTTCGTGACAAAACTCAATGAACATAATTATTTTCTGTGAAATAATCTGTCCTGTCTTATATTTGAAGAGGTTGAAGCACTTCTGACACAATGTTATGATCTTAGTCAGATATGACTGTACCGTGCAGCAGTGCACCATCAAATGGCTCAGCTTCAAAATGTTAGTGATCAATTTAGTGATACCCGAGCCCTGCCCGTACCATAGTTACTGATAAAAAAACAAGCCCTACCCGGTCCTAACCCAATGTAAAATGTCGGGGCTTGTCAGGCTTGGTTGGGGTAGCAGAACTCTAATATGGGTATACAACGCTATGGTAGTAATGAAGGACTAGCTAGCTAGCTAGCTACACCTACTAGGGAGTCCATTAACTGCAGTGGCTGAGCTCAAACGTCATCCAAGTCCTACTATGGAGAAGCCACACAAACGGCAAGGATGGCGAGACATCTTCATGACACTGTGCTGTCTGCATGCCCCTGGACATGCTCCAGAGACCATCTTTGCTTGCTCTGCCCTTTTGACCACCTCCCTCTGATGATCAGTCAAGCCATGAACTTTCCGACCCTCTGATAACCTTGAATAATGCTGTTGTTGTTGTTTTCTAAATTGCTCGTCTTTTTTGTGTTGCTTTAAAGCGCTTTGAGATTCTTTATGTAATGAATAGTGCTATATAAGTTGAATAAATTATTATTATTATTGTTATTATTATTATGCTGATGTTGCATCATTACCTTATTTGGAGGGGTTATATATTTTTATTTCATGATGTTTTCATGACGATTGTCAGTGTTAGGCAGCTGTACCTTGCACTGTTAGCTGGATGATCCCTCGGTCTTCACCATAGGAGTTGATGGCATGGCAGGAGAAGAAGCCTGAGTCTTCCCTCACTGTAGGCCGGATCTATAGAAAAGGGGAAAAGAGGGTCAGCTACATAGATAAGAAAGTGCATGGGAAATACACATTCTGGGCCATATCATTCACAGACAGGGCTCATGATGAGCCATCATAACAAACTGACAAACTCAGTATGCAGGCTTTTTCTCCAACGCTTTGGTCCAAGCAAAATCTCTGCATAACCAGTAGTGCTCCACCTGGCCTCAGCTGAGGTAACTATAACTGGGAAGCGAGCAGTACCACTCCCCCTGGTGGTGTGTATGTGTACCTGCAGGGTGGAGATGACCTCGTCGGCCACCTCTTTGACGGTGACCACGTAGCGGTGGCTGCTCTCTGGGTTGATGATGCGATCTTCCTTCTCCCAACGCACCATGATGGGTTTCTCCCCGTGGGCCGTGCAGCTCATCCTCTTCTCACTGCCCTGCGTTGCCAGCGTGGTGTTGGGGTACGACGTGATCATGGCTGGGACTGGGAGGGAGAGAGAAAGAGGGGAGGGAAAGAGAGAGAGCGAGAACGACAGAGAGCGAGAAAGGAGGAGAGGGAGAGGGATAGAGAGAGAGAAAAGAGGAGAAGGCATATGTTACATTAGTTATGAAGTAAGACTGGCTGAACATGTTTAGCCATAATCCAATTCCAGTGGGACATCATAGTGATACCTGCCACACGGAGGGTAGTTACAAGACAGGGGAATAGTGTAATGAATCAAATCACTCTGCTAAAATTACACTTAATTGAGTCATAGTATAGCTGACTTCATTGGTTGCAAAGTGTGCTGGTTTGCTCCAACTTCTAACATTATACACAATAAACCCCATGCCTGCCTGTTATGTTGAGCTGTGACAACAAACATCTTGTGACCACAAGCAGACAAGGCTTGGATAGGAGAAAATACTTATTGGTCGGTCTCTGACAGCACACTAAGGACAGCACACTACACACACTAGAGATTCAAACACACACAGCTCATTACCCCCACAACTGAGTGTGTAATGACACACACACACACACACACCATGGCTCCTGTGATGTGATGGAAAGTGTCAGGCGAGGGGATGCAGACATTTAAGCTTCATCTCTTATTCACTCCCCAGCCATTTTGAGCCGTGCTACAGAAAAATAAGGCTGATTTATTTAGCATGACAACTATGTGAGATGCACTTGGAGTAGTGAGGGAAAAAATTATTCCTTGCAGCCTTCTGTAAATGTTAGCATTTTGAGCAATGGTAGTCTTTTACATAGTCATAAACTATAACAAACATTTATGACGTTGTCCACTAGTATTACCATAATTATGACATAGGATCATGTTGATATTGGATGAGAGGCCTTCAATGGGACGCAACACTGTTGAAAAACATGTAGTCAATGAAGCGCCTACTGTACGGAAGGGCTACATGAGGTGAGGTGGGCATCACACAGGAGGAGACAAGACCAATGTAACCAGTGTGTGAGAGAGTAAGCAGCACAGCTGTGTCTGTCTGTCTGTCTGTCCTGAGGCATTTGCCACAGTGCCAGGCTGTTTCTGTAATTGCTGTGTTGACGTATTTCTTTAATATCTAGCAGCATTATGGGCAGAGGAACACGGCTCTGGGGGCAGGGGAGCGAGGTGACGCCTCCACTGGGAGACTCACACATTAGACAACCACTCATTTTTTATTTCACACTGTGGACTAAATAAACAGGCATGCGCGCACGCAAGCGCTTTATTCAGCAGCACTGACGGATATGTGTATCTCTAGCTGACAGAGTAGAGGCTAGGAGATCCCTGTTTCAAAACCTCCAGCCCAGAGGGCAACAAACATGATGCACTCCAGCCTGCTCAGCCTGCTTCTCTGCCTGCCTGCAGGGAATTCTGGGATATTATGCTCCCGCGAGAGAAAAAGATGCAGATCCCTCCTCCCAGGCTCCCTTTCACCTGGCCAGGTTACCATGCCAACTGGCATTGGACAATCTCTCTCTCCCTCTCTCTCTATCCCCGTTCTCAGAAGAGGCCATTTATAGTACCAGGAATAGAACATGGACCAGCCATTGATTTCCAACAGGACCATGATTATACTATTCCAGCCCTGAATGTCGCAATGCAGACCCAAAATAAAAACAGGGATATATAACGCATCTCTGTATCTTGTAATAATGTTATTCATGTGACAAACAATAACATAATTGAGCAAATAGTCAGGAGACATTATAGTTAAAAACACTGCCCAGATACTTTACGCCTGCATTGTTGTGGTCCATTACAGGCTCAAAAAGAGTAAATAAAAGCAAAAAATAGACCCTGTCTGTCTCAATACATTAATCAATATATACAGTGCATTCGGGAAGTGTTTAGTCCCCTTGACTTTTTCCACATTTTGTTACGTTACAGCCCTGTTCTAAAATAGATTAAATCGTCCCCCCCCCATCACTCTACACATAACACCCCATAATGATAAAGCAACATCTGTTTTTTAGAAATTTTTGCACATTTATAAAAACCTACTGAAATATTACATTTACATAAGTATTCAGACCCTTTACTCAGTACTTTGTTGAAGTACCTTTGGCAGTGACTATAGCCTCGAATCTTCTTGGGTATGACGCTACAAGCTTGGCACACCTGTATTTGGGGAGTTTCTCCCATTATTCTCTGCAGATCCTCTCAAGCTCTGTCAGGTTGGATGGGGAGCATCGCTGCACAGCTATTTTCAGGTCTTTCCAGAGATCTTCGATCGGGCTAAAGTCCGGGCTATGGCTGGGCCACTCAAGGACATTCAGAGACTTGTCCCGAAGCCACTTCTGCGTTGTGTTGGCTGTGTGCTTAGGGTCATTGTCCTGTTGGAAGGTGAACCTTCACCCCAGTCTGAGGTCCTGAGCGTTCTGGAGCAGGTTTTCATAAATAATCTTTCTGTACTTTGTTCTGTTCATCTTTCCTTCGATCCTGACTAGTCTCCCAGTCACTGCTGCTGAAAAACATCCCCACAGCATGATGCTGCCACCACCATGCTTCACCGTAGGGATGGTGCCAGGTTTCCTCCAGACGTGACGCTGGCATTCAGGCCAAAGAGTTCAATCTTGTTTTTTTCAGACCAGAGAATCTCTCCTTTATGTGCCTTTTGGCAAACTCCAAGCGGGCTGTCATTAGCTTTTTAGTGAAGAGTGGCTTCTGTCTGGCAACTCTACCATAAGGGCCTGATTGGTGGAATGCTGCAGAGATGATTGTCCTTCTGGAAGGTTCTCCCTTCTCTGCAGCGGAACTCTGGAGCCCAGTAAGAGTGTGTTATGGGAATTTTCGAATCCCAATGATAAAAATGAACAATCAATAAGCCTTGACTAATCATTTTTTTTACATTTACATTTTAGTCATTTAGCAGACGCTGTTATCCAGAGCGACTTACAGTAGTGAATGCATACATTTCATCCAATTTTTTTTATTTTTTTTATTATTATTTTTTTCCTGTGCTGGCCCCCTGTGGGAATTGAACCCACAACCCTGGTGTTGCAAACACCATGCTCTACCAACTGAGCTACATCTACCCAAGGTTTGTAAGACACTGGGTTAAGAATAATTAGGCAAGGACTCAGCTTTCTGCAAAAGGTCTGTACAGTTTATTCAGAGAACGTTCTAAAGTCCAAAATCAAGACTCAGTCCTTTTATAATACAAACACATTCTTATCTTTAGACCACTCCCTTCTCCAACAACCAGTACTTTTCCACTCACCACAAAGAACCATAAAAACTTGCCACATTCTTCAAGGCTTTCACCTTCCATCCCCCTTTATGACCCTCTTGGTTTGAAATCTCTACAATGTTTTTATTTTAACTAATCTACAACTTCACTCAGTTTACATCCCTACTAAAGAATATAACCTCAAAGTTTTACAATCCTAACCGATCTCCCCATATCCTGATTTTATCATCCCATTATTCTTAAACATATCTCCCTATTCTATATTAACAGAGTGGAACAATTTAGTCATTATTCTAACACATACAAATTATTCTAACAGAGTGACCATCGGGTTCTTGGTCACCTCCCTGACCAAGGCCCTTCTCCTCCGATTGCTCAGCTCTAGGAATAGTCTTGGTGGTTGCAAACTTCTTCCATTTAAGAATGATGGAGGCCACAGTGTTCTTGGGGACCTTCAATCCTGTAGACATTTTTGGTACCCTTCCCCAGATCTGTGCCTCGGCACAATCCTGTCTCGGAGCTCTCACGACAATTCCTTCGACCTCATGTCTTGGTTTTTGCTCTGACATGCACTGTCAACTGTGGGACCTTATATAGACAGGTGTGTGCCTTTCCAAATAATGTCCAATCAATTGAATTTACCACAGGTGGACTCCAATTAAGTTGTAGAAACAAGGATGATCAATGGAAACAGGATGCACCTGAGCAAAATTTCGAGTCTCATAGCAAATTTCTAAACTTGTTTTCGCTTTGTCATTATGGGGTATTGTGTGTAGATTGTTGAATGAAAAAAAAATATTGAATCCATTTTAGAATAAGGCTGTACCGTAACAAAATGTGGAAAAAGTGAAGGGGTCTGAATACTTTCTGAATGCACTGTACATTTCGGTGGCAGTAGCAAGAACTGAACTTGACAAACATATGACAAACAGGTTGTATCACCAGCCAGACTTATATAGATCTACCATACTTATGCCTGATGTGAAATATGCAGTAGGCCTATATTTCCACCATCTTATTCACTCAGTTGAAACAGATAACAAAATATCCCATCTCCTACCAACCTGACACCCCTGATCCATCAACATGCAGTACATTGAATGGTCATCTAACAGAAACATGAACCTACACTACCGTTCAAAAGTTTGGGGTCACTTAGAAATGTCCTTGTTTTTAAAAGAAAAGCAAATGTTTTTCCATTAAAATATCATCAAATTGATCAGAAATACAGTGTTGACACTGTTAATGTTGTAAATGACTATTGTAGCTGGAAATGGCAGATTTTTTATGGAATATCTACATAGTCATCCAGAGGCCCATTATCACAGGCCCATTATCACAGGCCCATCACTCCTGTGTTCCAATGGCGAAAACTGGCTCTAACCAGAATAGAAAGAGGAGTGGGAGGCCCCGGTGAGCAAGAGGACAAGTCCATTAGAGTGTCTAATTTGAGAAACAGACGCCTCACAAGTCCTCAACTGGCAGCTTCATTAAATAGTACCCGCAAAACACCAGTCTCAACGTCAACAGTGAAGAGGCGACTCTGGGATGCTGGCCTTCTTGGCAGAGTTGCAAAGAAAAAGCCATTCTCAGACTGGCCAATAAAAATTAAAGATAAAGATGGGCAAAGGAACACAGACACTGGACAGAGATATGGCTTTTTTTCTGGTTAGAGCCAGTTTGCGTTGTTCTGTGAAGGGAGTAGTACACAGCGTTGTACGAGATCTTCAGTTTCTTGGCAATTTCTCGCATGGAATAGCCTTCATTTCTCAGAACAAGAATAGACTGATGAGTTTCAGAAGAAAGTTATTTCTTTCTGGTCATTTTGAGCCTGTAATCGAACCCACAAATGCTGATACTCCAGATACTCAACTAGTCTAAAGAAGGCCAGCAGTTTTCAGCATGCTAACATAATTGCAAAACGGTTTTCTAATAATCAATTAGCCTTTTAAATGATCAACTTAGATTAGCTAATACAATGTGCCATTGGAACACAGGAGTGATGGTTGCTGATAATGGGCCTCTGTATGCCTATGTAGATATTCCATAGAAATCAGCCGATAACAGCTACAATAGTCATTTACAACATTAACAATGTCTACATTGTATTTCTGATCAATTTCATGTTATTTTAATGGACAAAAAATGTGCTTTTCTTTCAAAAACATTTCTAAGTGACCCCAAACTTTTGAACGGTAGTGTATGACTGTAGATTCCAGGTCGGATGCACAGCCGCAGGCATCAGGCTCTGTTTACCCCAGCAGAGTGAGTGTCTGGCTGAGGAATGTAGGCCACAGGGTGCCCTGGCTGGATGACTGAACCATGGGAGTGAGATGAGAACGAGACGAGATCACTCCCTACAGGAGCCCACTGCCCCTGGGGCACTGTGTGTGTGTGTGTGTGTGTGTGTGTGTGTGTGTGTGTGTGTGTGTGTGTGTGTGTGTGTGTGTGTGTGTGTGTGTGTGTGTGTGTGTGTGTGTGTGTGTGTGTGTGTGTGTGTGTGTGTGTGTGTGTGCGTGTGTAGAGTGGGTAGGTAGAGGGAATGGTGGTGATGGCACAGAGATGACTGGTTCACTGGGTGCTAGCTCTACTCACTGCACCAAAATAATTCCCTTAGCTGCACAATTGGGTTGGATATTGAGCATGATGCTGAGTATATGGCTGCAGACAGGCTGCTTTGTGTGGGTAGTTGGAGGGCTGTAACGGGGGAAGGAGAGAGCGAGAGAGAGAGAGAGAGAGAGAGAGAGAGAGAGAATGATTATTTTCTATACTCCAGTGTCTGAGGGAAGCTGTCTGATTGGGTGATTGGGAGCTTGGCGACCAGGCAACAATGCTGTTTTTCACCAATTAAGTCTCATTATGCGCGCGCTCTCATCATTGTGTCTCGGAGCGTTATGAGTGTAATGCTCTTAATTGATCCTAATTGGCACTGATAAACATTAAGTGGCTGTTGACCCACTCTGATAAAATCAACCTACTCTGGATTAGTGATGCATCCAGTCAATTGCATCAGTGGAGGTACGTACAGTATACAGTAGAGACTGTAGTCATTTAGACAGGGAAATGGGTTCAAATGTTGTTAGTTCCCTCAGCTGCACAAAATCTAAATAAGGACATGGGTAATTTTAAGGAAGGTAGAATGAAGTGTTAACGTGTCTAGGCAATATGCCAAATATTCTGAACCTATGATATATAAAGTATGAATACTGTGAATGTACATTTGCACGCATGCACGTACACATGTATGCACACACGTACACATGCACGCATGCATGCACACACATAAAGCTGTGAAAATACTGCTAGTGCAACATAAGCTATTTTTGCTGGCTGTGGGCGTCTGTGACAGCGTTCCAATGCGTTGATGCATGGTGTATTATGGTTAGGCATTAGCCTATGCACAGACACTAATAACAATGAAAACGTCTCACTGTGACATCACAATAGCTGCAATTCATTTCCCCATGCGTCCGCCACAATAGCCTGGCCGAATGGAATCTGTCTAAACCACTGAATTACAGTAGCAGCCTGTGAGGGCCATGATTCTTCAGTAATGGCCTGTGTGTGTGCGTGTGTGAGCGTGTGTGTGTGTGTGTGTGTGTGTGTGTGTGTGTGTGTGTGTGTGTGTGTGTGTGTGTGTGTGCGTGCATGTGCATGTGCATGTGTATGCCTATATGTGTGCATTTTCCAGTAACACAGCCAGGTAAACTTCTATGAGTGATCACCCAGTCAAGAGCTCATCCAGTACTGTATATCACCTGACCACTTTACAGCCGTCACTTCCAGTGTTGCTCTAATTTACTCCTAAGCCTCTTAAGTGGCAGCAGCTTCCCAAGCAGCAGTGGTGTCGTATGGCCTGGATAAACAACACACACCAGTACAGCACAGCCTGTACTGCTCCAGCAGTCTGCTGCATGCTTACCGTCTATGTAGAGGAGAGGAGGACAGAGTCTGGGTACAGTATATAACACTAAACCTGCTAGTCTGCAGCATGCTTAGTGCCTACATGTATGGAGAGGAGGACACAGTCTGGTGTGGGTACAGTATATAACACTACACCTGCTCAGCAGAGGAAAGGCCCTGTGGGTTAACGAGGGTCTCGTCTGGCACAAGCACACTGATCCATAGGAGACAAGGGGAGCAGGGCTCCCAGGGAGGCTCACGTTCCAGAGAGCAGGAGGGGCAGACACAACCGTCACCCGATCGCCCCGATCCGACCGCACAATGATCAAAACAACAACCTGAACCGGGAGATCAGCTCAACCTAAGGGAGAACACACAGGCTCACATACAGACACATACATGCACGCATGCACACACACACAACGCAGAGGGACATCTGTCTGTGTTTGTGTGTGTGTGTGTGTGTGTGTGTGTGTGTGTGTGTGTGTGTGTGTGTGTGTGTGTGTGTGTGTGTGTGTGTGTGTGTGTGTGTGTGTGTGTGTGTGTGTGCGTGTGCGTGCGTGCAGACAACACTGAGCAGCCTATGTCCAAACAATTTACACAGGGATGAAAATCTCCCACTGCTGTGGGTACTCTGCTGTGTGTGTCTAGATGTAAGGCTTTAAGTGTGTAGTGCACAGGAGGTTGATGGCACCTTAATTGGGGAGGACGGGCTCGTGGTAATGACTGGAGCGGAGTCGGTGGAATGGTATCAAACACATCAAACACATGGTTTCAATGTGTTTGATTCCATTTACTCAGTTCCAGCCGTTATGAGCCGTTATGAGCCGCTCTCCCCTCAGCAGCCTCCACTGGCGTACAGTAGTGTATAATTGTGTTTATCCATATGAGTGTGTGTGTGTTTGTTCATAAGTGTACGTGTCCTGGTACATGTACTGTGTGTGTGTGTGTTTTTGAGGAATTGTGTGAGAGTATTACATGAGTGATTGAGTCAGTCAGACAGACAGACAGACAGACGGACGGACGGACGGACGGACGGACGGAGGGAGGGAGGGAGGGAGGGAGGGAGGGAGGGAGGGAGGGAGGGAGGGAGGGAGGGAGGGAGGGAGAGCTAATCATGAGGTAGCAGTATTTGGCTGCGGCATACAGACAGACAGACAGACAGACAGACAGACAGACAGACAGACAGACACTCTGCAGGGAGGCCTCTGCTCTGGCCAGATAACAGCTACAAGGATATAAGCTCCCACACTGTGTGACTGGAATTACATGAGCACCCAGCCCAGCCATAAGAGTGCAGCAGGAGATCAAACACACACATGCAACGTACAGAGATACACACACGCACAAGGACATACATGTACACAAACATACACGTACAGTTGAAGTCGGAAGTTTACATACACTTAGTTTGGAGTCATTAAAACTAGTTTTTAAACCACTCCACAAATTTCTTGTTAACAAACTATAGTTTTGGCAAGTCGATTAGGACATCTACAGACAGATTATTTCACTTATAATTCACTGTATCACAATTCCAGTGGGTCAGAAGTTTACATACACTAAGATGACTGTGCCTTTAAACAGCTTGGAAAATTCCAGAAAATGATGTCATGGCTTTAGAAGCTTCTAATAGGCTAATTGACATCATTTGAGTCAATTGGAGGTGTACCTGTGGATGTATTTCAAGGCCTACCTTCAAACTCAGTGCTTCTTTGCTTAACATCATGGGAAAATCAAAAGAAATCAGCCAAGACCTCAGAATTTTTTTTTAGAACTCCACAAGTCTGGTTCATCCTTGGCAGTAATTTCAAAAACACCTGAAGGTACCACGTTCATCTGTACAAACAATAGTACACAAGTATAAACACCATGGGACCACGCAGCCGTCATACCACTCAGGAAGGAGACGCGATCTGTCTCCTAGAGATGAACGTACTTTGGTGCGAAAAGTGCATATCAATCCCAGAACAACAGCAAAGGACCTTGCGAAGATGCTAGAGGAAACAGGTACAAAAGTATCTATATCCACAGTAAAACGAGTCCTACATCGATATAACCTGAAAGGTCACTCAGCAAGGAAGAAGCCACTGCTCCAAAACCGCCATAAAAAACCCAGACTACGGTTTGCAACTGCACATGGGGACAAAGATCGTACTTTTTGGAGAAATGTCCTCTGGTCTGATGAAACGAAAATAGAACTGTTTGGCCATAATGACCATTGTTATGTTTGGAAGCCGAAGAAAACCATCCCAACCGTGAAGCACGGGGGTGGCAGCATCATGTTGTGGGGGTGCTTTGCTGCAGGAGGGACTGGTGCACTTCACAAAAAAAATGGCATCATGAGGCAGGAAAATTATGTGGATATATTGAAGCAACATCTCAAGACATCAGTCAGGAAGTTAAAGCTTGGTCGCAAATGGGTCTTCCAAATGGACAATGACCCCAAGCATACTTCCAAAGTTGTGGCAAAATGGCAACAAAGTCAAAGTATTGGAGTGGCCATCACAAAGCCCTGACCTCAATCCTATAGAAAATGTGTGGGCAGAACTGAAAAAGCTTGTGCGAGCAAGGAGGCCTACAAACCTGACTCAGTTACACCAGCTCTGTCAGGAGGAATGGGCCAAAATTCACCCAACTTATTGTGGGAAGCTTGTGGAAGGCTACCGTTTGACCCAAGTTAAACAATTTAAAGGCAATGCTACCAAGTACTAATTGAGTGTATGTAAACAACTGACCCACTGGGAATGTGAAAGCTGAAATAAATAATTCTCTCTACTATTATTCTGACATTTCACATTCTTAAAATTAAGTGGTGATCCTAACTGAGACAGGGAATTTTTACTAGGATTAAATGTCAGGAATTGTGAAAAACGGAGTTTAAATGTATTTGGCTAAGGTGTATGTAAACTTCCGATTGCAACTGTACACATAAACAACACACACCTCCCAGACATACTAAGAACCTGATTTACCCAGAAACTTTGGCTCAAAATGTTTATGTTGATTCAGGACAATCAACAGTTCCTCTTTCATATTACAAATCAGTGCAGTTTACATAGTCTATTCAACATCAACATCAAATGGGAACTCCTTCAACATGAAAGATGAAAACAATAGTCTGGCCTCACTTTTTCGACAGTTTCCTTTTTTTTCACCTGAAGAGGGAGGTGTTCCTATTGGAAAAATCTACAGCGACAACTTATAATATAATCATAGACTTTAACCTCTTAAGGGGGGGGGGGTAACATATGGAATTGTTTTAAGATTGTCATACCACGGATCATTTAGATATTTTATTTGAATTTTAGGACCCCTTTCGGTATCAATTAGTTATATTTTTGTATTATTTGGTAAAATGTTGAATTTGACCTTTACTACCATAGCCCATAGAAACGAATTGAATAACAAAAAGACATATCTTGGAGATATAAGAAAGCTCAGGATTTATTTTCATTTTTTTGGACATATACTTAACCCGTTATTTTTGTTGCCACAAAACTACCTCCATACTTCCATTCATTTGTATGGGTTACCTTCAGACAAGTCCTGTCTTAGAGCACAAAACTAACTCCATACTTCCATTAATTTGTATGGGTTACCTTCAGACAAGTCCTGTGGTAGAGCACAAAACTAGCTCCATACTTCCACTCATTTGTATGGGTTACCTTCAGATGAGTCCTGTCGCAGTGCACAAAACTACCTCCATACTTCCATTCATTTGTATGGGTTACCTTCAGACGAGTCCTGTCGCAGAGCACAAAACTACCTCCATACTTCCATTCATTTGTATGGGTTACCTTCAGACGAATCCTGTGGTAGAGCACAAAACTACCCCATGCTTCCATTTTTTTGTATGGATTACCTTCAGATGAGTCAAAATGGAGCAAAACAGAGAGAGAGTCTCCCCTTTCCATAGTGGGGTCATAATAGTTTGTAGGCCAAACCGTTTGGACGCTACAGATGTTTTCGTGAGAAGACCGATTTTCGGGATGTCACATGCTCTGACAAACACCGCTGTAGCTCGGCCACCTTCCACCACAGATGGCCGACATAGGCGGATGAGACGCAACCCATGCAAAACATCTGGTATCTCTAGCTTAAATTGAGAGATTTGAATGGGATTTTTTTATTATGTTACTTAGATTGACGCATGGTGCGTTAATAGACTCTTAGTTAAATATGGTATGCATGTGGGAGCAGAGGGCTGAAAGAAGTAAGGAGAGCTTGGAGAGATCTCGCATTTGATTTGTTTCGTTATCCAATAACAACTGCTTTAATTTCACTTGCTGGACAAGAATATAGTATAATGCATCCAATTTATATTATATTATCTATAAGAAATAATGCCCCAAATATTTGGGGGAGATTATGTAATATTGGGAAGGGGCTGAAGGTGCTGAAAAAATCTAATAAATTGAATTGAATTTAATTTGACTTGGGTGGATGGAACTGGCTCTAGAGGTGGGTGATGGGCACAACACCATATCATGTCACTACCAATCAAATCCCAGTGGTTAGACTGGGAGACACAAAATGATGGGAGATGGAGGGAGGAGGGAAAGAGGTAGGAGAGATGAAGACAGGCAGACAGGGCAGGGGCAATTATATTGTATCAGAATTGAAATACAGTTAAATATTACACACACACAAATAAGACAGAGGGAGAAAGACAGAAAGGGAAGACAGAGGGAATTAGGAAGCAGAAGAGGAGGAGGAGGAGGAGAAAGACAGACACACAGAAGAGCAGCCTATGGAGGGGAGGGGAGAGAGAGAAGGGGAAGACAAGGGAGGGTGACGAACGGGTAGTCCATCCCTCCACTCCCCTCCCCCTCGGCCCTCTTTTCCACATGGCAGCCTCTGCCTGCATACAGAGTTCAGAGCCTAATGGAGGGGAGCTAAGTCCATGGCCACTCAGCGGATAAACGCCTGTGTTTCTCCGAGAGAAAAAGAGAGCGACGGAGACTGGAAACGCTGCATGGCTGCTTTAGTGGGATATGTTCAGGCAGAAAGATACATGGCCATGGTAGTGGTGGTGGTGGTGGTGGCGGCACCACACTGGTGGCCTCTCTGTCACAGAGCACAGTGACTCCAGTCACTTAAACGTTAGCCATTTAATGCAACAAACACTAACCAGCACTATACTGGACCACCCCAATGTAAATACAGGGCTAAAACAATGTGGCTCTTTGACATCCCTAGCACTCCATTCCCACACAGGGACACTCATTCCAGCACAGACCACTAACATGACAACATCAAACAGAAATGGATGCTCGGAAGACTCCATAAAATGGCTTCATGAATGTCTCTAGTGAGAGTCAACATGTAGCCTAGTGCTTCCCCATAGGTCTCCCTTTAGATGTTAAGGTACATAATCCTGACTGGAAGAGGGATCTTACCTTTGACACTGAGTTTGGATCATAATTTTTTTTAATTACATTGGAAAACACATACATTTCAGAATGGGGGGGGGGGTTCCATTTGACACTGAGGTCCATGACAGATAGGGGTCTTCAGTGACTTACTTTTGACGTTGAGGTACATGGACTTGCTGACGTCAGCTCCCACGTCATTGCTGACCTTACACAGGTAGTAGCCGCTGTCCTCCTCCAGTACATGTTTGATGAGCAGAGAGCCGTTGACCAGCACCTGGATACGGAAGCCTGAGTTCAAGGCTATAGGCTGGAACTGGGGAACCCCCGCACCTAGAGAAGGAGGGATATAGGGAGAGAGGGAGAGGTGGAGGGAGGTAGAGAGAGGAGGAGGGGAAGATGTAAGATGTATTGAAAAACACCTATTGCATAGTTTATGACCAAATTATGAGGAATTATTACATAATGGATGGATGTTTTGCAGTAACAAAAACTACAGTACATTTCCATTTCCTCCTTTACAGTAATGTTGCCTTCCCTTGTTCCTCTTTACATTTGTTTAGAGTTGCAGCGCTGAGCTTTCACCATTAAACCTTAAGGCTGTGGACACTGTGTTTGCTGTGTTGGCTCTCATAAACAGATGCTCTTTAATAAAAAAGCTTGCCGTAGGACAATGTTGTGTTTATGCAATTCAGCAAGATAGTCAAAGGAGTAGAAACGGAAGATGCACAGTTACAGAAGGGTATTTCTCCTCAATCATGAACCAAGTCTGTAAACATATCATCATAGTGGTCAGAAGGGAGAAGAGTAGCTTTTAATTCATCCTGGGTCATGTTCAGTAGTGCACACTGTAGCAAAACGTTTAGCAATGGAAAAGGAACATCTGTGTGCTATTTGGACAGGTACATGCAGTACCTCCCTGTTTCACTCCATGTCAAAACATTAACTCTCTACTTAACACAATCCTTTTATATTCTGGCCTATTTACCTTTGGAATGCTTCCACACTATGGTAGGGACGGGGTATCCCTCTGCAGAGCAGTTGAGGATCACAGCTTTACCATAGATGCCGTCCTGGTCCTTGGGCTGCACCACAAACTTTGGAGGGACTGGTTGGGAGAGCAACAGACAAAAGGTCATTAAAACGGGTTAATTTGTTATGGTGTTGTAGTTTGAGTTTGTAATACTTTGTGGCTTAAATAGCACAAATTAGAAATGCTATAATTTCACACCAAGTGTGAGAAAAACAAGAAGAGCCAATGCTAACGGGTGGGTTAGCATATTAGCCCAGTAGTGGAATAAGTGGCATCTCACATCACAACATTAAAATATTACAGTAAAACAACATGTGCAGCACTGCTATTGGGATTAGGGTTATATTTTGTTTTAGCATATAGGTTTTCTTTTGCTATACCCAACATAGGCCTAGTGGTAGGTTGATTTGGATCCACTCCAACTGTAGGGGAACATATGAAGAGAGTTTACTCTTGCAGAATACTGGAAAAACTAGCAAATACCTTCTACACTCATATCTATGAGTGGTGTCAACCCTTCTCCCCCCTCTCTCCCCACATCAGCTCCCTCCCTCCCCCTCCCACCCCTCTCCACATCTCCCCCCCACCCCTCTCCCTCTCCCTCCTCACCCCTCTCCCCTCCTCACCCCTCTCCCTCCTCTCCCCTTCTCACCCTCTCGTCTCCTCACCGCTCTCCATCCCCCTCCTCACCCCTCTCCCTCCTCAACCCTCTCCCCTCCTCACCCCTCTCCCCTCCTCACCGCTCTCCATCCCCCTCCTCACACCTCTCCCTTCTCACCCCTCTCCCTCCTCTCCCCTCCTCACCCCTCTCCCCTCCTCACCGCTCTCCATCCCCCTCCTCACCCCTCTCCCTCCACAACCCTCTCCCCTCCTCACCCCTCTCCCCTCCTCACCCCTCTCCCCTGCTCACCGCTCTCCATCCCACTCCTCACCCCTCTCCCTCCTCAACCCTCTCCCCTCCTCACCCCTCTCCCTCCCCTCCTCTCCCCTCCTCACCCCTCTCCCATCCTCACCGCTCTCCATCCCCCTCCTCACCCCTCTCCCTCCACAACCCTCTCCCCTCCTCACCCCTCTCCCCTCCTCACCCCTCTCCCCTCCTCACCGCTCTCCATCCCCCTCCTCACTCCTCTCCCTCCACAACCCTCTCCCCTCCTCACCCCTCTCCCCTCCTCACCCCTCTCCCTCCTCTCCCCTCCTCACCCCTCTCCCATCCTCACCGCTCTCCATCCCACTCCTCACCCCTCACCCCTCTCCCTCCTCAACCCTCTCCCCTCCTCACCCCTCTCCCATCCTCACCGCTCTCCATCCCCCTCCTCACCCCTCTCCCTCCACAACCCTCTCCCCTCCTCACCCCTCTCCCCTCCTCACCCCTCTCCCCTGCTCACCGCTCTCCATCCCACTCCTCACCCCTCTCCCTCCTCAACCCTCTCCCCTCCTCACCCCTCTCCCATCCTCACCGCTCTCCATCCCCCTCCTCACACCTCTCCCTCTCCCTCCTCACCCCTCTCCCCCCCACCTCTCTCCCCTCCTCACCTCCCTATCCCCCCCTCACCCCCCCTCCCCCCTCCTCACCCCTCCTCACCCCTGACGATGAGCTGACTCTGGTGTTCCACGGTGGCGGCCTGGTTGCGTGCGATGCAGGTGTAGTTGCCGTTATGCAGGAGAGACAGGTTGGAGATACGTAGGGAGCTGGTGAAGTCTATGTTGTCGATGGTTACGCCGAGGCTGGCCGGGATTGGCCGACCGTCCTTCTGCCAGGTGATGAAGACAGGCTGATCACCTGACATCACCACGCACGGAATGAACACACGTTGGCCAATAGAGAAACGAGGGAACTCAAAGGGATGGATGGTGGGGGGAACTGCGGGAGAAAGAGACGGGTAGAGTTAAGGCAAGAGTATTTATGTATGTATCTTAAAGCAAGGATTCAACTTAGTTAGTTCTGATCAGCCATCCTCACATCTAGTTTATAAACATATTAATAGCATGGCTTAACACCATGGAGATGCAGATGAGAGAGAGAAATTAATTACATTTCCCCTTGCGGAGAGGCTAGCTGTCCTCTACCTCTGCCTTGTTCCCTCTTTCTCTCTCTCTCTCTTTCTCTTCCTCTGTCTCTCTCTCTCTGGGGACACTTTAGCCATGGTGAGAAACAGATGCTTTGAAGAATTCATGATTTAAAATAACATTGGAATAAACGGCACTTCAACAATTATTTAATTCACAACAAAGTAAGCATAATGGGCTCCTGGGGATTCCCGCTCTTTTCCTCTCCTCTCCGCAGCCTCAGAATGCTAAGCAGCCGAGAGGCAAATTAGGTACAGTGGGAATGTCTGCGTTCTGGGCTTTGTTTAGGGCCGCAGTCGGCGTGATTTCCCCCGCCTCGCATAAATGTTAATGTGAGAGAGGATTCCGATTGGTACGTTCTTTCTGATACTTCGAATTATGCAGTGCCATTATTGAGGAAAGACCAACTGGGCACAAACTGGTTTAATCATTGTTGTTTCCATGTAATTTCAATTAAATTATGTTGAACCAACATGGAATAGACGTTTAATTGACATCTGTGCTCAGTGGGGAGAGCCATCTGAGGTTATGTACTGTAGTGTACTGGCAGACTGGCATAGCGGCTGTAAATGTTCAGATCAGCTGACGATGGGATCCTTTACAATGTTAGTCGTGTCTGGTCATGGCTGACATCAACACCATCATCCCAGACACCCTGGACCCACTCCAATTGCATACCGCCCCAACAAATCCACAGATGACACAATCTCTATTGCACTCCACACCTGGACAAGAGGAATACCTATGTGAGAATGCTGTTCATCGACTATAGCTCAGCACCACAGTGCCCTCCAAGCTCATCACTAAACTAAGGACCATGGGACTGAACACCTCCCTCTGCAACTGGATCCTGGACTTCCTGACAGGACACCCCCAGTTGGTGAGGGTAGACAACAACCCATCTGCCACGCTGACCCTTAACACAGGGGCCCCTCAGGTGTTTGTGCTTAGTCCCATCCTGTACTCCCTGTTCACCCACAACTGCGTGGTTGCGCACGACTCCAACACCATCACTAAGTTTGCTGATCACCGAAGACAATTAGACAGCCTATAGGGAGGAGGTCAGAGACCTGGCAGTGTGGTGCCAGGACATCAACCTCTCCCTCAACGTCAGCAAGACAAAGGAGCTGATCGTGGACCACAGGAAACGGAAGGCCGAGAGCTTCAAGTTCTTCGGTGTCCACATCACTAAGGAATTAACATGGTCCACACACGCCAACACAGTCAGGATGAAGGCATGACAACACCTCTTCCCCCTCAGGAAACAGAAAAGTTTTGTCATGGGCCCTCAGATCCTCAAAAAGTTTTACAGCTGCCATCCAGGACCTCTATACCAGGCGGTGTCAGAGGAAGGCCCTAAAAATGGTCAAATACTCCAGCCACCCTAGTCATAGACATTTCTCTCTGCTACCGCACAGCAAGAACCCTGAACAGCCTCTACCCCTAAGCCATAAGACTGTTAAATACTTAAACAAATACCTACCCAGACTATCTGCATTGACCCTTTTCACACTAACTCTTTTGACTCATCACGTACACTGCTGTTACTGTTTATTATCTATCCTGTTGCCTAGTCACTTTATCCCTACACAACAGTAGTAGTAGATCATCAAGGACATCAACCACCCAAGCCTGTTCACCCCACTATCATCCAGAAGGCAAGGTCAGTACAGCTTTTATTTAGTTATTTAACCTTTTAATTAACTAAGCAAGTCAGTTATTTACAAAGATGGCCTAGGAACACTGGGTTAACTGCCTTGTTCAGGGGCAGAACGACATATTTTTACCTTCTCAGCTCAGGGATTCAATCTAGCAACCTCTCGGTTACTGACCCAACGCTCTAGCCACTAGGCTACCTGCCACCCCATCAAAGCTGCATCAAAGCTGGGACCGAGAGACTGAAAAACAGGTACTATCTCAAGGCCATCAGACTGTTAAATAGCCATCAGTAGCTGGCCTCCACCCAGTAACCTGCCCTGAACTTAGTCACTGTTACTAGCTGGCTACCATGCGGTTACTCAACCCTGCACCTTAGAGGCTGCTGTCCTATGGACATAGACATGGAATCACTGGTCACTTTAATAAAGGAACACTGGTCAGTTTAGGGCTAGGCCCCTTTTTCTCAATTTCCGCCTGACTTACGTGCCCAAAGTAAACTGCCTGTTGCACTGGCCCTGAAGCCAGGATATGCATATCATTGGTATCATTGGAAAGAAAACACTTTGAAGTTTGTAGAAATGTTAAAATAATGTAGGAGAATATAACACAATAGATTCCTATGGCTTCCACAGGGTGTCAGCAGTCTATGTTCAAGGTTTCAGGCGCACGATGAAGACAAGACGCACTTACTAAAATCAGTTTCCTATTGAACATACTTCTTTCCGTAAGAAATATTATAGTTTGATTACATTTAAGGGTATCTGAGGAGTAAATACAAATGTATTTTGACTTGTTGAAACTGTTTAGGGGTAGATTTTCGGATTAGTTTCTCTGCATGTTGAATGAGTGGATTATCAAATCGATGGCGCCAACTAAACTGACTTTTTGGGATATAAAGTGTTGGGGATAGGGGGCAGTATTTACACGGCCAGATAAAAAACGTACCCGATTTAATCTGGTTACTACTCCTGCCCAGTAACTAGAATATGCATATAATTATTGGCTTTGGATAGAAAACACCCTAACGTTTCTAAAACTGTTTGAATGGTGTCTGTGAGTATAACAGAACTCATATGGCAGGCAAAAACCTGAGAAGATTCTGACCAGGAAGTGGCCTGTCTGACAAGTTGTTGTCCATCTTGGCTCTTTTTATTGAAGACTGAGGATCTTTGCTGTAAGGTGACACTTCCTACGGCTCCCATAGGCTCTCAGAACCCGGGAAAAAGCTGAATGACGTAATTCAAGGCCCAGGCTGAAACACATTTGCGCGTTTGGCAAGTGCTCTATCAGAGGGCCTTTAGGCTGAGGCTCGTGCATGAGGGGATAGCATGCTTTTACTTTCTCTCTCGTTGAATGTAAACAGGCTTTGCCGGTCGGAATATTATCGCTTTTTCACGAGAAAAGTGGCATAAAAATTGATTTTAAACAGCGGTTGACATGCTTCGAAGTACGGTAATGGAATATTTAGACATTTTTTGTCACGAAATGCGCCATGCTCATAACCCTTATTTACCCTTCGGATAGTGTCTTGAACACATGAACAAAACGCCGCTGTTTGAACATAACTATGGATTATTTGGGACCAAACCAACATTTGTTATTGAAGTAGAAGTCCTGGGAGTGCATTCTGACGAAGACAGCAAAGGTAATAACATTTTTCTTATAGTAAATCTGACTTTGGTGAATGCTAAACTTGCTGGGTGTCTAAATAGCTAGCCCTGTGATGCCGGGCTATCTACTTAGAATATTGCAAAATGTGCTTTCACCGAAAAGCTATTTTAAAATCGGACATATCGAGTGCATAGAGGAGTTCTGTATCTATAATTATTATAATAATTGTTATATTTTTTGTGAACGTTTATCGTGAGTAATTTAGTAAATTCACGCAAGCGTCCCACCTAGCCCAGAGAGGATAAAGGATTTTATCTAACAAAACGACACTACATGTTATAGCTGGGATCCTTTGGATGACAAATCAGAGGAAAATATTCAAAAAGTAAGTGAAAATTGAATCGCTATTTGTGAATTTATGAAACCTGTGCCGGTGGAAATATATTTTGATGTGGGGCGCCGTCCTCAAACAATCGCATTGGCATACTTTCACTGTAATAGCTACTGTAAATCAGACAGTGCAGTTAGATTAACAAGAATTTAAGCTTTCAACCGATATAAGACACTTGAATGTACCTAAATATATAATATCCATAATTTTTATGATTATTTCTTTGAATTGCGCACCCTCCAGTTTCACTGGAAGTCACCGCTAGCGGGACGCCTATCCCTGAGTTAATAATGTTTACATACTGTTTTACTCATTTTATATGTATATACTGTATTCTACTGTATTCTAGTCAATGCTACTCCAACATTGCACGTCCTAATATTTATATATTTCTTAATTCCATTATTTTACTTTGAGATTAGTGTGTATTGTTGTGAATTGATTTAGATACGACTGCACAGTTAAATAGTACTGCGCTGATGTGGCTAGGAACACAAGCATTTTGCTACACCCGCAATAATATCTGCTAAATATCTGTATGTGACCAATCAAATTTGATTGATTTTGATATGCACATATCTACCTCAATTACCTTGTACCCCTGCACATCGACTCGGTACTGGTACCACGTGTAGAAAACCCTTACAATCCCTCTCATGAACTAACTCATAGCCCTCTCTAACTCTTGAAACAAGTAGCCTACCTAACTCTGCCTGACTCCCTGACTCAGCAGAGAGCAGAGGCGGGGGATGGGATCCCATTGTTTATAGGCTAGTCTGTTTGCACCTCTGGAGCTCTCCAGTTACATGCCACAACCAGTGACCTCTGATTAGGACATTTGACCGCCCATCACCACCTTTGATCCTGCCGAACTGCATCTCCACAGTACATCTGACCAATAAGCAGGTGTGACCAGGACAAGTATAAAAGCACAATCAAGCCCAGTCCGTTGTAAGTCTTCAGCAAGCAGTGGCAGAATGAGGAGCATAAACCTCGGCCCTGCACGTCAACGGCTGGGCCACAACCCATTGACCATTTCTTCTGCAGCCCTGGACTCTCCCAACACACGCTAGTGTTAGCATGTCACTGACCTACAAACCACTATCACAATCACTACAACACTTCCACCTAGTCCACTTCCTGTTTGCCGTGTGTGTGTGTGCCTGTCTTGAGTGTTGAAATAATGTGTGAATTGCATCCCTGTCTCCTACCGGTCATTTCCGTCCTCTTACCGGGACGCCGGGGCAGTTGCACCTATATCTAAACCGCCACCTCTATTAGAGACCACCACATGGTGGAGCTCTTTATCACTGTCTATATAGCCAAGTTACTTATATAGCCAAGTTACTTATTGTGTATTTATTCCTCATGTACTTTTTTAAATATTATTTTTAGATTTGTCTCTGCATTGTTGGGAAGGTCACGTACAGTGGCTTGCGAAAGTATTCACCCCCCTTAGCATTTTTACTATTTTGTTGCCTTACAACCTGGAATTAAATTGATTTTTTGGGGGTTTGTATCATTTGATTTACACAACATGCCTACCAATTTGAAGATATAAAATATATTTTTATTGTAAAACAAATAAGAAATAAGACAAAAAAAATGAAAACTTGAGTGTGCATAACTATTCACCCCCCCAAAGTCAATACTTTGTAGAGCCACCTATTGCAGCAGTTACAGCTGCATGTCTCTTGGGGTATGTTTCTATAAGCTTGGCAGATCTAGCCACTGGGATTTTTGCCCATTCTTCAAGGACAAACTGCTCCAGCTCCTTCAAGTTGGATGGGTTCCGCTGGTGTACAGCAATCTTTAAGTCATACTACAGATTCTCAATTGGATTGAGTTCTGGGTTTTGGCTAGGCCATTCCAATACATGTAAATGTTTTCCTTTAAACCACTCAAGTGTTTCTTTAGCAGTATGCTTAGGGTCATTGTCCTGCTGGAAGGTGAACCTCTGTCCTTGTCTCAAATCTCTGGAAGACTGAAACAGGTTTCCCTCAAGAATTTCCATGTATTTAGCTGTGGTATGACTTAAAGATCATTCCTTAAATTCTGACCAGTTTCCCAGTCCCTGCCGATGAAAAACATCCCCACAGCATGATGCTGCCACCACCATCCTTCACTGTGGGGATGATGTTCTCGGGGTGATGAGAGGTGTTGGGTTTGCACCGGACAGCGTTTTCTATGATGGCCAAAAAGCTCAATTTTAGTCTCATCTGACCAGAGTACCTTATTCCATATGTTTGTGGATTCTCCCACATGCCTTTTGGCAAACACCAAACATGTTTGCTTATTTTTGTCTTTAAGAAATGTTTTTTTTATGACCACTATTCCATAAAGTCCAGCTCTGTGCAGTGTACGGCTTAAAGTGGTCTTATGGACAGATACTCCAATTTCCGCCGTGAAGTTTTGCAGCTCCTTCAGGGTTATCTTTGGTCTATTTTTTGCCTCTCTGATTAATGCCCTCCTTGCCTGGCCCGTGAGTTTTGGTGGGCGGCCCTCTCTTGGCAGGTTTGTTGTGGTGCTATAGTCTTTCCACCTTTTTATAATGGATTTAATGGCGTTCCGTGGGATGTTCAGTTTCGGATATTTTTTATAACCCAACCCTGATCTGTACTTCTCCACAACTTTGTCCCTGACCTGTTTGGAGAGCTCTTTGGTCTTCATGGTGCCGCTTGCTTGATGGTGCCCCTTGCTTAGTGATGTTGCAGACACTGGGGCCTTTCAGAACAGGTGTATATATACTGAGATCATGTGACAGATCATGTGACACTTAGATTGCACACAGGTGGACTTTATTTCACTAATTATGTGACTTCTGAAGGTAGTTGGTTGCACCAGATCTTATTCAGGGGCTTCATAGCAAAGGGGGTGAATCCATTTAAATTACAGGTTGTAATTCAACAAAATAGAAAAAACGCCAAGGGGGATGAATACTTTTGCAAGGCACTGTAAGTAAGCATTTCACTGTCAGTCTACACCTGTTGTTTACGAAGCATGTGAAAAATACAATTTGATTTGATTGTAAGAGCCATACCTTTTACTGATTATGGCATATATCTGTAAAGTGCATATACAAGAGGCTGTAACACACTTGCTTCATCAAATCAGGGTCCTGATGAGTAGATCATGAGTAGAATCATGTGTGTTAGAGGGGCGACAGGTAGCCTATTCTAGATGCCATTGCCTGAATTTACAACCTCACAACTGGTAATTACCACCTTGCTACTTGGTTATGAACGTAGCATAAAGCCTGCAGATAGCTCTACAGGTTGGGAACCCCTGGTTTATATCTTTAACTGAGTAGGTTAAAGGTTTGAGTGCATACTGTACCTTTCACACTGACGTGCACACTTTGGCTGGTGGAGAGAGAAGGTGAGACCAGCACGCTACACGTGTACTCTCCCTCATCCACATCCTTCTGTACATCATACAGCTTTAGCGTGCCATTGTTCTCAAATGCCCTCTGCCGGTGGTTATAGGGGAGCAGGTTGGCGTCCTTGTGCCATTTGATGGAGTAGTACGGGTAGCCAATGACGCGGCAGTGAATGTACATGTCCCGCCCAGCAATGGCTGTGAGGTTTTTCATTGGTCGTATGCTGGCAGGCCCTTAATGGAGACAGAAGAGAAATACCTCTCTTAAAATGATTTTGAGGCTGAGAAATGTGAAACTTTAGAAGTTTGAGATGTTTAAGTGTGTCAGAAACCATGGAGACAGACAGGGATTAATTCTGAAAGACAAGGACAACATTTATTGGAGATTGTAACGCATATTAAAATAATATATTCCTTTGTGACTGACTACAATATCCTACTATTAGTATAATATCAACACCTCTTTTTCCTGTAATTAGGAAATAAAAGGCAATAATTTACATAAATCTCATTGAATAATAGTAATATAAAATCACCCTAGTTCCTCGTCACTGGGACCTATCCATAGCTGAGTGTTCCAGAGGGTGTGTACCTACTTTCCTATTTTAAACTCTCAGAGGTGAAGTGAATATTATCACACTGTTCTAGCACCTGCTAGACGCCAGGCATGATTGCATTTGACAAGCATTAGAGCACAATGTTCCCACTCTCCACTTATGAACATATTATCAAAAGCATTACTCATGTTCCCCCTGCTCGCTCTCTCACACTGCTGGAAAACCAACAGCATGTAACCAACACAGCTCTATAATACAGACCCTACCAGGGATACTGACTGACTATTAGGATATTTAACATACTGTAGTTCGATGACAGTGACCCAATCCATCCTGTATTGCCAATAGGAGCCATAGGAAAACTAACACTTGACAGAAAGGTACAAATCTAGAGTTAGGTACTGTAGCTAGATAGAACAGTTGAACTAAATCTGTGGTGATGTGCACCTCTAGGGCACTGTAAAGGCATCCACGTTGCTACTCTCTTTAGCATGATTAAGAAGCCAACAGTGCGAGAAACAGTCATTACACTGTCTCTGCAATGACACCTGTGGATATTTATCTTCTATGCTCAGGCTGCATTCAGAACCCATGGACACTCTGCTCAGCTCCGCTCTCTTCTGCGCTAGGCTAGCTAACCTACTGAACTGGAAACTTTAGCATCCCCTCACTAAGCCCATGTTAAGCTACATCATTGTGCTTTCCAGTGGGCAAACTATCAAAATGAATTATCCAATATGTAACACAGACCATAGGCCTATCCTTCTCTGTTTTGAGCCTTTATAAGGTAATGAATTAGCATTGAGTGGAGGATGGAGGGCCTGGAGTCTCTTGATATACCCCTAGTAACCATGGTGACAGTCAGTCTTACAGAGGCTGGCTATAGAGCTGCCTGGCACCTCCCTGCTGAGTGTAGATTGCTCCTCAGTCAAATGCTAGTGCTAGTGTAAATCAACTTAATGGCGTCCCAATATAAAGCCATCAGCGAATGTTAGGTAGGGAGTAGGGCATTAGAGAAGTTACCGCTGACACCAGTGAGTGATGATCGCAGCACTATACGAGCCCCTGGGATAATCTGGCATGTTTTGAATAGGAAATTAAATCAAAAGGAAAAAGATGGGTACAGACAGACAGGGGAGCTAGTTGACACAAAGATACACACATCGACACAGACAGAACAACCGTAGGGGAAAACAGACCAGATAGAACACCCTCAAACACATACGAACAAAAACAAAGACACACATGTACACACATACACATATTTGTGACATATGTAAACAAAACAAGAAGGAAAGAAACAAATAAATGGCTCACAACTAACACACAACTAACACACAACATACACAGAACACACACAGAACACACAGCTAACACACAACACACTCAGAACACACAACTAACACACAATTAACACATGACACACACTGAACACACAACTAACACGCAGATAACACACAACACACACAGAACACACAACTAACACACAACTAACACACACAGAACACACAACTAACACACACCACACACTGAACACACAACTAACACACAACACACACAGAACACACAACTAACACACAACATACACAGAACACACAACTAACACATAACTAACACACAACACACACTGAACACACAACTAACACACAACTAACACACAACACACACAGAACACACAACTAACACACAACACACACAAAACACACAATTAACACACAACACCCACAGAACACACACAGAACACACAACTAACGCACAAATAACATACAACACACACAGAACACACAACACACACAGAACACACAACTAACACACAACTAAGACATAACACACACAGAACACACAAACAACAAGGAGACCCTGAAACAAGCTCGAAAGAGGTTAGTCAGGCACTCTCAAAGGAGCTTCGGAAAAAAACACATGCATCAGGAAAAACAACAAAAACAACAACAAATGAATTTATAATTCATAAATTCATAAATGTGTAAAATGTAATTGTTTTGGAGGAGCTGATCTGACAAGCACCTCTTACGTTTATTCGCGCCTGGTAGGAGACCGCCCCGGCCGAATTGTTGCAGATGCACCGGTAGACCCCCCCGTCTGGCCCTGTTGTCTGGCTGATGTTCAGGTGGCTGATCACATGGCCCTCCTGGTTGGTGTAGTGGCCGATGCGGTGGCGGGAGTCCCTGATGACTGGGTCGTCGTCCAGCGTCCACATCACCCTGGGCTCCGGTGTGCCTTTCACCGTGCAGAACAGTGACACAAACTCGTTGGTTCCAAACACTTTCTCACTGAAAGAAGAGATTATCTTGGGCGTGCCGTCTGGAGAAAGGAGGAGAGGGAGACAAGATGGGAGGTGGGTTAGAGTTAAAGATACTTTTTTTCTAGTAGATCTAGATACCAATCTAAAGTCAGCTGCATTTTATCCCCCTTAAAGGAAAATTCCACCCCAAAACTACAGTATATTTTGGTATTTGTTTCATTGGTCCATTGTTGATATATTCCCAAAATGCTTTGCTTGTCAACATCATTCAGGTCATATTTCTGTATTTTGAAAGTTACATATCTTGAAAGCTTGATTGCTGACAAGCAAAACATTTTGGGACTATATCAACAATGGACTAATGAAACAAATACCAAAAGATAGTTTTTGGGTGGAGTTTTCCTTTAAGGTCAAGGTGAGGATTAGGTTTGGGTCGACTGATCCTAGATCTATGTCTAGTATGTCTAGTTTATAAAAGGAGCATTCATTACATTGTCTCTTTGCCAGATACAGTAAATGAGGGATAAAAAAAACTGTTGACCTCAAGTCACATGCATCAAAGGATCATGACACACATTGTCCATTCACACTAATACTGTATATCTCAGTGGAGAGAGAATTTGGAATTGTTTCTACTCCTCCCTCTCCTCTTCCTCCTCCTCCTCATTATAGATTATCAATACCCTTTTTATATTGGTCCATGGCCACGGGAGACAGTTGCCACAGCAACGGAGTTCAGGCCATGCGAGCAATGTGAGGCTCGTTCAGATAATCTAATTATAGGGGCTGTGGCAGGGCTTTACTGCAGCCCTAATTAGCAGTCACACACGCACACCTGATCAATGGTTGGTGTTCCCCAATTCTGCAGTCACACAAAAAAACACATGCAGGCAAGCACACACTCACATGTATGGACCCTCACACACAGATGCATGGTCACACAATGCTCACTAAAAGCACACAACTACCCAAAAACAAAAACACACAGGTTTTCTGCTGCGATTGAAAGTAACATCGCTAACCCCCTGACCACACAGACATACACTGAGAGTACTGACCTTCCAGAATGACCTGGACAAAGTCCTGGGCGGACATCTTGCCTTTCCTAGCGAAGCACTGGTAGGCTCCTCCATCACTCTTAGCCATCCCAGCCATGACCAGGTTCTCCCGGTTGTTGCCAGTCATACGAACACTGTTCCCAGGATAGATAATTTCTCCATTCCGGTACCAGGACAGGTCGTACTCCTCCGAGCCACTCACGCTGCACGACAGAGACACCTGGCTACCCACGCTGCCTTTCACCTTCCTCGGGCTGACCACTGCCTTCAGGGGCTCTGGAAGAGGGAGAGGGGGCTTATATTCTCTTGTCAATGTGACATACTGTATATCAGCTAAAAACGTAGGAACTTTGAACAGTATCCAACTCTGAACAGTATTTCAGCTATACAATTAACAGATTAACAACAAATATACTGTACATTTAGCACAACATGCAGCAGACAGTCTATTACTGACCTTTGACCTGCAGCCTCCCCACCACCTCTGCGTTGCCATAGCTGTTCCACACCTCACACACGTAGCTTCCCTTGTCGCTGGGCTGCGCCCTCTCTATCAACAGGCCCGTCACACTCTGCCTGAAGCGGCTGTCCGGCTCTAGCGGACGGTTGTCCTTCAGCCAGCGGTACTTGGGGGCCGGGTGACCAGACGCCTTGCACGGCAGCTCCACCCGGTGTGATGTCATCACCTCGCGACGCTCAAAGCCATCCAGGATGACCGGTGCCGAGTTGGAGGGGTCTAAGGGAGGAGCAATGGCCAAAGGTGAGAGAAATGCAATATTTTGGTCAAAAGTATGCATTTTTATCAATACGCAGTTGACTAGCTTGGAGCAGGTCCAGATTGAAGGAGTGAAGTGAAACAATAGTGAAACCTAGTGATATTCAGAGTGTATTCCAGGCTATCATTGGCACTCAAACTTGCACAACAGACTGGTATCCAAGCTGTACTGTCCCTCTGCATACCTGACACAAAGAGGCGTGCGCTGTTGCTCTGCCTGGTCTCTCCTGTGTAGCGGTGGCGTGTCATACACCTGTAGTTATACAATCCATCCTCATTCTGCACGTCCAGGATGTACAGGGCTCCCGTGGAGGTGATGAGGAACCGAGGCGCTGCAACATAACAAGACACAGCTAATCGTTAGACATATGCAACATACAACCTGCTTATGTAGCTTAGAAGCAACATACTGTACAACCTTACAGCTGTGTGGCATATATACTTTCTTTTTCTTTTTCATTCACAACAGAGTGGTATCAGAATCATCCTGCATGTACAGATAGGATTCAACAAATAAAAACACTAAAAACAGCCCTAGCAAAACTTGATATAGAATATCCATGCGGCTTGGTAAATATTTGCAGAGTTGTCTTCTGTGATGTGCCTGGCGACAAGACTACAGACACTGAGCATCTGCTCCAGCCCATTTAGCTGAACACATCTGAGAGGGAATGTGACACGGCTGTGTGTTGTGGCAGTCTAACACCGCTCGTTATCACATAGCTCATCGCTCTGCTCTCTCTCCCTGGCGGAACTCTCTCTCGTTCAGACTAAAGCAGAGAGATCCATGGACAGAGATCACACAGCGCTTTGATATGGCACCGCGGCGCAGCTCAGGTCGGATGAGCTAATATCATGCTAATTCGTGGGAAAACTGGAAATGGGAGGAGGTCGTCAACGTTTAGGAGGACTAATGCCTGAGAGCTGCCGGAGCTGTCATAGCAGGAGTTGGGAGGATATTCCTCAGACAGAGATGGAGGATGCTGTTTAGGATGGGCTTGGGAATGGCACGTGCATAGCACCTCCCATTTCCTTCCCATCTATGCCAGTCAGTGTTGAAGCTATGAGAACTGGAACAGTGACCGACACCTCTTATTGAATACTGTCTGTAAAACACAAAACCCATTACATCACTGCAACAATCTACACTATTTTGACCCCCTTTCTTTTTGATATAGAAAGGGAAAAATGAGTAATGAGACATACTGTATTGTATTGGCCTTTGTGCAGAATGCTACAATAATCCATAGAAGGCAGTAACGAACCTGTGTTCATGTCCTTGATGTTTAATTAAAGAATATTGATTCAACCTTGCGATATTTTACATTTGATAGAAAGAGGACAGTTGAAATAAAGAAGGAGAAAACACAGAGAGAAGGTGAAATAGAGAGAAAGAAAGAGATACACTATAACAGTGCATTTGGAAAGTATTCAGACCCCTTGACTTTTTCCACATTTTGTTATGTTACAGCCTTATTCTAAAATGGATTAAATAAAAACATTTCCTCATCAATCTACACACAATAGCCCATAATGCCAAAGAGAAAACAGTTTTTCTGATATTTTTGCACATTCATTAAAAATGAAAAACTGAAAAACATATTTACATAAGTATTCAAAGCCTTTGCTATGAGACTCGAAATTGAACTCAGGTGCATCCTGTTTCCATTGATCATCCTTGAGATATTTCTACAACTTGATTGGAGTCTACCTGTGGTAAATTCAATTGATTGGACATGATTTGGAAAGGCACACACCTGTCTATATAAGGTCCTAGGTTGAAGGAATTGTCCGTAGAGCTTTAGAGCAAAAACCAAGGTCAAAGGAATTGTCCGTAGAGCTGTGTTGAGGCACAGCTCTGGGGAAGGGTACCAAAACGTTTCTGCAGCATTGAAGGTCCCCAAGAACACAGTGGCTTCCATCATTCTTAAATGGAAGAAGTTTGGAACCACCAAGACTATTTCTAGAGCTGGCCGCCAGGCCAAACTGAGCACTCGGGGGAGAAGGGCCTTGGTCAGGGAGGTGACCAAGACCCGATGGTCAATCTGACAGAGCTCCAGAGATCCTATGTGGAGATGGGAAAACTTTCCAGAAGGACAACGATCACTGCAGCACTCCACCAATCAGGCCTTTATGGTAGAGTGTGCCAGACAGATGCCACTCTTCAGTAAAAGCACATGACAGCCCGCTTGGAGTTTGCCAAAAGGCACCGAAAGGACTCTCAGACCATGAGAAACAAGATTCTTTGGTCTGATGAATCCAAGATTTTACTCTTTGGCCTGAATGCCAAGTGTCATGTATGGAGGAAACCTGGAACCATCCCTACGGTGAAGCATAGTGGTGGCAGCACCTGCCTTTTTCAGGGACTGGGAGACTAGTCGGGAACGAGGGAAAGATAAACGGAACAAAGTACAGAGAGATCCTTGATGAAAACCTGCTCCAGAGCACTCAGGACCTCAGATTGGGGCGAAGGTTCACCCTCCAACAGGACAATGACCCTAAGCACATAGCCAAGACAACGCAGGAGTGGCTTCTGGACAAGTCTCTGAATGTCCTTGAGTGGCCCAGCCAGAGCCCGGACTTGAACCCGATCGAACATCTCTGGAGAGACTTGAAAATAGCTGCGCTGCGACACTCCCCATTCAAACTGACAGAACTTGAGAGGATCTGCAGAGAAGAATGGGAGAAGCTCCCCAAATACAGATGTGCCAAGCTTGTAGCGTCATACCCAAAAAGACTCGAGGCTGTAATCGCTGCCAAAGGTGCTTCAACAATGTATTGAGTAAAGGGTCTGAAAATGAAAATGTAATATTACAGTTATAAATGTTTTAACATCTGCCAACATTTCTAAAAACCAGTTTTTGCTTTGTAATTATAGGGTATTGTGCGTAGATTGATGAGGATAAAAAACTATTTTATACATTTTAGAATAAGGCTGTAATGTAACAAAATGTGGAAAAAGTTAAGGGGTCTGAATACTTTCCGAATGCACTGTATATACAAAAGTATGTGGACACCCCTTCATATTAGTGGATTCGGCTATTTCAGCCACACCTGTTTCTGACAGGTGTATACACAAACATTGGCAGTAGAATGGCCTTACTAAAGAGTTCAGTGACTTTCAAAGTGGCACTATCATAGGATGCAACAATTCCAACAAGTTAGTTCGTCAAATTTCTGCCCTGCTAGAGCTGCCCCAGTCAACTGTAAGTGCTGTTATTGTGAAGTTGAAACATCTAGGAGAAACAAAGGCTCAGCCGCGAAGTGGTAGGCCAAACAAGCTCACAGAATGGGACCACCGAGTTCTGAAGCGCATCATGCGTAAAAATCGTCTGTTGCAACACTAACTACTGAGTTCCAAACTGCCTCTGGAAGCAACGTCAGCACAAGCACTCTTTGTCGGGAGTGTCATGAAATGGTTTTCCATGGCCGAGCAGGCGCACACAAGCCTAAGATCACCATGCACAATGCCAAGCATCGGCTGGAGTAGTGTAAAGCTCAAAGCCATTGCACTCTGGAGCAGTGGAAACACGTTCTTTGGCTTCACCATATGGCAGTATGACGGACGAATATGGGTTTGGCGATGCCAGGAGAACGCTACCTGCCCAATTGCATAGTGCCAACTGTAAAGTTTGGTGGAGAAGGAATAATGGTCTGGGGCTGTTTTTCATGGTTCGGGCTAGGCCCCTTAGTTCCAGTGAAGGGAAATCTTAACGCTACAGCATACAATGACATTCTAGACGATACTGTGCTTCCAACATTGTGGCAATAGTTTGGAAATTGCCCTTTCCTGTTTCAGCATGACAATGCCCCCGTGCACAAAGCGAGGACCATACAGAAATGGTTTGTCGAGATCAGTGTGGGAGAACTTGACTGGCCTGCACAGAGCCCTGACCTCAACCACATCGAACACCTTTGGGATGAATTGGAACGACGACTGCAAGCCAAGCCTAATCGCCCAACATCAGTGCCCGACCTCACTAATGCTCTTGTGGCTGAATGGAAGCAAGTCCCTGCAGCAATGTTCCAACATCTAGTGGAAAACCTTCCCAGAAGAGTGGAGGCTGATATAGCAGCAAAGCGGGGGCCAACTCCATATTAATGCCCATGATTTTGAAATGAGATGTTCAACAAGCATGTGTCCACATACTTTTGGTCATGTAGTGCAGATAGAAAAGGAGAGAGAGAGGGAGGCGAGGAGGATGCAGTAGCGGCAGTGTATTGTGAGGAGCGAGCGTTGACCTAGTTAGAGCATGGATTTGATATCCTGAAGGGCTTTTCAGCTTGTGATTTACATGCAGTTGTGTGTGAGAAGCAACCACTGGTAAAATGAGGGGGAAAGGAGAGAGTGTGTGTGCGTGTGTGTGTGTGTGTGTGTGTGTGTGTGTGTGTGTGTGTGTGTGTGTGTGTGTGTGTGTGTACTTGCATGCTAGACAAACACATCATCTCTGCTAAACCTTATAGCAGAGGAGAATGGAATCCTAGTGTTTTCTAAACCAATTACACTCCTCAGTAGATGTGATATTTTACAAGCTATTAAACAACTCAACTGTTCTTTATTTTCTTCAAGACAAGACAACCCTAAGTGAGACAGACATGCAGGTTAAGAAAAATAATTCATTTCCAAGCGATTATAAATAACATATATCAAAGGAGGGGGAATCAGTCAGTCTCTCCTGTCCTTCCTTCTTTGATCCTCCTTTCCCCTGAACTTTGCCTGGCATGCTGCTAGGCGTCAAAAGCTGACAAGATTTTGTTCTACAGGCTTATGAATGAGAAGCGCTTTCATTAAAACAGGTTTCATCTAATCCATGACAACGGAGAGAGAGTAATGTGTGTTGGTGCGTGCGTGTTTGTGTGTGTGTGCTCGCGTACCTCAAAGTCAGTGTGGAGCGAGGTGTGTGTGTGTGTTTCCATGTGACACACACACACACACACACACACACACACACACACACACACACACACACACACACACACACACACACACACACACACACACACACACACACTCTTGCTCACACACACACACACACAATTACACAAACACAGATCCTCTAGATTGTTGTTTATTGAATCCGTCTCCTCCTCTCAGTGGAGGGCTGAAATCAGATTCCTGATGCATGCTTAGGATGGGGTTTCTCTCTACGACCATTCATGATTATATTTATTTTATCAATATATTTTTTGAACTATTATTTAGGGATAATTGTGAATATGGAATGTTCAACTGACCCACACTACAGCAACTACACTGTGTGTGTGTGTGTGTGTGTGTGTGTGTGTGTGTGTGTGTGTGTGTGTGTGTGTGTGTGTGTGTGTGTGTGTGCGTGTGGACTTGTCTCCGCAGCACAGGGCTACACAGAGGCTTGGTCAATAATAACGATCCACAGGGCTGTACTACGCCCTCCCTTGCTCCCCCCAGTCCGCCTACTGAATACTAACGCAGACGAGGGAAGAGAGAGAGCCCTCCGTGATAACACAGAGCTGTGTGATGTGTGCGTGTGTGTGTGTGATGCGTGTGTGTGTGTGAGGGGATGGCAATGGTATCACCAAACCCCAGGTGGCACCAATCCCCATCCATCCCCTTCCCCTCTCCTTCCTCTAGCCAGGTGCTTGGCATGGCCATGATCAGGGACACAAGTCACCCTCTGTGAGCCTCCACTCAATAGATTCTGCAGTGAGCACTAATGTACACTGTATTCTCTACATGGGGGATTTCAGAAATTCTGACTGAATCATAGCCATGTCCTCTCATGCTGTTTCCATTTAGGAAATTCCGTTTTTGGCAATTTTGCACTGATAAAATAACTCAACAACCTTACACACAAAAATGAATAACATTAACAAATCATCTCTCCTTGGGAGACACATGGTGGCATTGTTGAACTCTTTCTCCAGGCTGGCCTATGCTTGCTGGGTGACCATCTTCCTAAAAGGTGGCTTTCTCCATGACTGTTGACAAAAGGACCACTGCGTAGGACCCGCAGCACAGTTCTGAGGCTTCAGCTGATTCTACACTGATAGAGACACGAGGAGAGAGAGAAATAGACTATGAGAGAAAGAGAGCGTATGGGAGAGAGAGTTTGAGACAGTATGGGCGGTTAGAAAGAGAGAGCGAAAGGGAGAGAGAGAAAGAGACAGCACCTCTGGGATACAACCACTCTCTGTCATCTGAAATGACTTACAAATTAGCATACACCAATGTGCAAGAGAGAGAGAGAAAAAGAGAAGAAGACAACTTTCATATGCTAATACAGATCATGGCCAGGCAGAGCAATTTTCATAAAAATGTCAGCCGTGTCTGTTTGACAGATCCCAACAGGCGCTTGAAGACTCCGACCTCACAGCCTCGCTCTCTGTCTCTCTCTAGATGGGAGGTAAGATATAGTCAGGTATTAAAATGCTTCTCGCTGAAACATTTCTCACATCCCTTTGCTGAGTTAGGCTAATGTTATATTGTCAAAATGCAAGTTGTCTTTTATGAGCATAAAAACTTTTAACATCCCTTTTGAACTTTGAACTGTGGCAGCTGATCAGCTCGCGTAATAAAAAAATACACCCAAGCTATCTTTCAACAACAAAAATAGAAATTTGCTTCATCATCATTTGATTATCCTCCAAGTAGGGCAGAAGCCCAGTCCCTGCAGAGTCAGCCGACTAGCAATAGCTTGTGCTCCCTGCCAGGCTGTCTCTGCCAGGCTGTCTCTGCCAGGCTGTCCCTGCCAGGCTGTCTCTGCCAGGCTGTCTCTGCCAGGCTGTGCCGTGTTGGGGAGTGGAGGTTGGTTCACCCCCAGAGACAGGGGTTATTATTGTCACTGTAACCTTGGCCACACAAACTCACACTACCTGACATGAACAGCAGTACGCTGGCCCACCTGCAGCTATCTGCATCTATAATGAATATATCCTCTACACGCTCTCTCTGTCTACTCCCTCTGTGTGTGTATGTACGTGTGTACGCGCGCGTGTGTGTGTGTGTGTGTGTGTGTGTGTGTGTGTGTTCCCTGCTGCGCTCAGACTTGAAGCTGCTGTTGAAAAGACATGAACTGCATAATTATTGTGTTTTCTCTCCACTTCTGAATGACTCTTTTAAAAATTATTTCTGAACAACAACACATCAAGGTCCTATGCAGCGGCGTCTGCCATGTCTGGGTGCAAATACTACTTGTTTTCTGTCAAATACTTTAGCTGTGCTTGATTGAGGTTGTCTAGCGCAATGGAATCTATGGAATAGTCCCACAGGTTCAAAACCTGCCCATCAGGCACTCCTGGCATGCTCAAACAAACGCTCAATGTGTTCAAAAGATTTCACTATAATTATTTTCCACACAGGCCTGTTATGTACAGTAAGTCATGTCCTGTATATGAGGGAGTATCAGAGTAGAAGAGGCCCTGAGTTGTACTGTAATAAGGCCTGGTCTTATTAATTGTCAGTCCTTAGGAGAAGAAGCTCTGTATCTCTAAGACAGTACAGTACAGTTCAGTAGAGGGGGATTCCACCATATTACCCCTCCTGTAATAACCACCATTTGTCACCATTACAGGAAGCTGTTGACAGCTACTGGGGTTGTCAGGGCAACGCTATCCCTATCCCAGCACCTTCCTACCAAACAATTGTCTGCATAATGTGCTAAGCTCACAATGGAAACACACACACACACACACACACACACACACACACACACACACACACACACACACACACACACACACACACACACGTACAGTAAGTTAGTACACACACGTTTCCAGATACACAAAATAATACACATAATCTTTTCCTTAGCTACACTACATGACCAAAAGTATGTGGACACATGCTCATTGAACATCTCATTCCATTAATATGGAGTTGGTCCCCCATTTACTGCGAAAACAGCCTCCACTCTTCTGGGAAGGCTTTCCACAAGGTGTTGGAACATTACTGTGGGGACTTGCTTCCATTCAGCCACAATAGCATTAGTGAGGTTGGGCACTGATGTTGGGCGATTAGGCCTGGCTTGCAGTCTGCGTTCCAATTCATCCCAAAGGTGTTCGATGTGGTTGAGGTCAGGGCTCTGTGCAGGCCAGTCAAGTTCTTCCACACCGATCTCGACAAACCATTTCTGTATGGACCTCGCTTTGTGCACGGGGGCATTGTCAAGCTGAAAGAGAGAACGTGTTTCTCTTCAGTCGAGAGAACGTGTTTCCACTGCTCCAGAGTCCAATGGTGGCGAGCTTTACACCACTCCAGCCGACGCTTGGCATTGTGCATGGTGATCTTAGGCTTGTGTGCGGCTGCTCGGTCATGGAAACCCATTTCATGAAGCTCCCGACAAACAGTCCTTGTGCTGACTTTGCTTCCAGAGGCAGTTTGGAACTCGGTAGTGAGTGTTGCAACCGAGGACAGACGATGTTTACGCGCTACACGCTTCTGCACTCGGTGGTTCCGTTCTGTGAGCTTGGGGGGCCTAACACTTCGCGGCTGAGTTGTTGTTGCTCCTAGACATTTTCACTTCACAATAACAGCACTTACAGTTGACCGGGAAATCTCTAGCAGGGTAGAAATTTGACGAACTGACTTGTTGAAAAGGTTGCATCCTATGACGGTGTCACTTCAGTAAGGCCATTCTACTGCTAATGTTTGTCTATGGAGATTGCATGGCGGTGTGCTCAATTTTATACACATGTCAGCAATGCGTGTGGCTGAAATAGCCAAATACTTTTCTATATATTGTGTATATGTTCCTCTCTCTTACCTGGTTGAGCTTACAGTTTGGGAACACACTGACAGTAAGGCAAGTTACGGTCTATCTATCTATCTATCTATCTATCTATCTATCTATCTATCTATCTATCTATCTATCTATCTATCTATCTATCTATCATTAAATCCAGGCAGACCATGTATTGTAGATGTACAGTATGTATGCAGTTGAGTGAGCAACAGTTTCTCTACATGGTGATAATCAGGAGAAACATCCCTCTGCTCATTAACTAGTTACAGTAGCCTGGGGCTGATGACTCCCTCCTTCCGTAGGCGTGTACGCCAGAGTGGAGGATAAAGATGTCATATTCTGCCAGACTGAACACACACTACTGCTATTAACTGTGGATGGACATTTAACATTGTCCCAGTGACAAGACAACAATAGTCTAACTAACGATGCCCTGGAGCAAGAGACTGTATCAATCACTCATTACTGTCTGTCATTGGTCATTGCACAGCATGTTTTAAATGAATACCTAACGTTCATATATTGATTCATCCTAAGAGGATCAAGGTAGTCAGAATGATCAAAAACAAATAAATGATCGTCTGCAGTACAACAACCCGATGACAACGGCAGGCCGTGACTATGTTCCCTTGATACAAGAATAACTAAAATAGGGTCACACACACGTACACAGACAGTAGTGGCTTTAGGGCGTGATTAGTATGTGATGATATTATGATGGGCAGAGCTGTGTATCAGTGCTCATTCTGCTCATTAGGACTAGCTTACAGCTGTTCAGCACTGTCCCCTCCTACACACACCTACTGTATTTAAGCAGTTCACATTGGAGCTAAGGTTTGTATGTATTGGGGCTAAGGTTCCTTGCTGAGCTAAACATTGGCCAACCCACACACGCACGCACACACACACACACACATACGTTTTTGGGATGTGAACACAGGCTCACTTCAGACTCTATTTCCTCTGAAATGAATGGGGGCCATCGGGCCATGGTGAGTGACTGTGCGTCTTAATTGGCCAGTGTTAGACTCAAGTCATTAAGCCACTGATGGCTGTGCATTTACAATGCTATCATTGGCTTCTCCCTGGCTGACGCTAAATGGCCCCAGTGTTGGGCCTCAGCTGTATACCTCATGAATATGTATAGTAGATCTCCCCTCTCAGCTGCACTGATGTGAAACCTTTGTGCATGGGGCAACCACATGGCACTGGCAAGCATTAAGTTAGCTATCACTATCTATTCAATTAATATCTATGATCTGAACACCCAAAATGATGCCACGTGTGAAAAAATGTGCTTTGTATGCACATGACAAAAAAGTAGGCCTTTCTCCAATCTCTCACTTTCTCTGTTCAATAGTCCATACAGAGATAGTCCATCCTGAGTCACCTCTCTGGATGTCAGCAACCATCAAGGAGTGAGAGGTTCCACGTGTGGGTTCACGCCCCCCAGTGTCCGGTCTGGAACGTGAAGTCACGACCTCTGCAGGTCGGCTACTGGTCTGCCCTAGAATGTTACGATCGGCAGAACGGCCAAACATTTATATTTTTATGGCTGTTTTGGGGAAAAATTCACCATGGTGAATTATTTTAAAGCTCACTACAAATTGAGATATTTAATTAAACAGTGATCCATTCTGACTACTATATTTGTCGTCACACAGGACAATGTGCTGGCACAGACCAATCACAGGTTGGCAGGCTACGAGGAGGCTCGCGCCCTCATGCCATAGACATTAAGGTTGACTCTCTCAGGCAGGATGAAAACGACTACATCGACCATGACCTTTGCTAGTTACGGCCACTTTCACCATGATCCTTAGCAATTTTTTGGTGCCATTCAGCCCCATTCAGCAATATGGAGCGCTTTAAATTCAAATACTTCATGCGCCATCGGGAGTTTTTCATACGAATATGTGGATGACATCAGCGCTATCACTATTTACTGGTTTTAATGTCTATGGTTCTCGCACACACACAAAAACATCTGATGTCAATACCAGCTCTGAAAACCAGGCCATCCCTAGCTAAACCAAACCTCTGTTAAAAACCAAGTCAATTCAGTGAGAAGAAGAAAAAGATCAGTGGAAGTGACTTCAGGTCCTTCCTCAGATCTAACCCCTGTAGTATAGACTGGTCTTAGATAGATTGAGTGTTCATTGGCATTTCATGGTAATTTGCGGAGGCAAACGGAGGGAGCAGGCAGTGTGCAGCACAGTGCAGTGCTGCATCGCGGTAAGTAAAACAGAAGGGCAAGGGGAGGATTAGATAATCAAACAGTGTGCCACTTTAAATAATCTCTGACTCCTCTGGGAGAGGTAAGACTCAAAGCCCAGGCGCTTCTGCTTTAATTGTCTGATTCTCCATTTATTATGGTTGAGGGCCTCTGTAATTCAGCTCCATTAAATATTCAGGAGCCAGACGGAGCGAGAGGGAGAGAGAGATAGAGGAGAAAGAGAGGGAGAGGGAGAAAGAAGGAGAGAGGGAGAGAGAAGACACTGAGTGAAGACATCTCTCCGTGCTCTACCTCACTCGCTCTAGCTAATAACAGCAGATTATCTGGCATATTATAGTTGGGAATCTTTCATATGAACAGCTGCTGTTTGATTGATGCAGTTCAACATATATATGTTTTACTGAGATAAAACAATCACAATCACTTGTATCATGCTGCATATAAACTGGCTTTTGACCTTCTAAAAAACCTTTTGCCCTGGAATAAAGATACTGTATGATGCTACAGGGGAGTTGTTTAAGTTGATTACCTGGCACTGTACTGTTTGTAATGTTTCGAATAAAAAAGAGTGAAGCCAACCAATGAAGAGTAAAGTTGGGAGAGTGCTCAGTAAATTGGTGTGTGTGTGTTTGTGTGTGTGTGTGTAATTAATTAATTATAGTGTTCTGCCCGACTACCTCTTAATAAAGAAGACGTGTGAAATGAACACACAGTAGAGCACAGAGAGAACCCCTGCATCTCTCGCTGTCTCTCTCAGTCTCTCTCTGTGTCTCTCTCTGTGTCTCTCTCTCAGTCTCTCTCTTAGTCTCTCTCTCTCTCTCTCTCTCTCTCTCTCTCTCTCTCTCTCCCTCTCCCTGTCTCTGTCTCTCTCTCTCTCTCTCTGTCTCTCTCTCCCTCCCCTCACAAGAGGTGAAGGCAGGGGGGAGTGGCCAGGCAGGCCACTTTCATGCAAAGGTGGCCCTGTGTTGCCATGGTAACAGTTAGGACACAGGGTCACTGTGGCCTAGACACATTCATTAGTCCAGCTTCAGATTTATAGCCAAACTGCACAGGGCACACACACACTCACACATATGCAGTCACACTCACATGTGTGCGCAAAGTATAGTGTGCCTCATTTCAACAGTGTCGATACAGGAGTGTCTGGGGGTTGACCAACAGATATTCTACTGATTCTCCCCTCCCCCTCTCTCTATTTCCGTGCACTTTTCTCTACCCTTACCTCTACCACCCCCCTCGCTCTCTCTACTTCCCTTCCTGTCTCCGAGCCTCCACCACTCCTATTCCTCTCCCTCCCTCCACCCCTCTGGCGGTGGAGTGGAATGTTAGCCTGCAGTGGTCAGCCCTGCTGCTCCACCTGAAGAATATCAATCAATGTTACCGTGGAGACAGAAAAGAAAAGAGCTCCTCATCTCTCCTCCCCTCTGAGGCTTCTCTTCCCACTTGTGTTTCTCTCTGTTTACAGGTTGAACATACTGTGCAGGTCAGTGCATAGTCAATTAACCACAGTTATTCACAGAGAAAATAAAATTATTTTTCAGATGTATTCAATGGGGTGCCGTTGCAGTAAGCTATTCCATGTTATCTGCTGTATTCTCAAACTACTACAACACAGTCTCCCAGGTCTCTAGCCTGCTGAGCGTGGTAGTTGGCGAGTCATTTCTGTCTATGTATCACTAATTACTGCTGGTTTTCCTAAGACCTTGGTTAGGATTTCATCCCTCCTTGGTGTCAGAGAGGCAAGGCAGATGGATATGCTACTGACTGTAGCAAACTGGCTCAAATTAAGATTCTACATCTGTATCACTCTAAACAACCCAACCAGCCAGCCAGCCAGCCAGCCAGCCAGCCAGCCAGCCAGCCAGCCAGCCAGCCAGCCAGCCAGCCAGCCAGCCAGCCAGCCAGCCAGCCAGCCAGACAGACAGACAGACAGACAGACAGACAGACAGACAGACAGACAGACAGACAGACAGACAGACAGACAGACAGACATCTGTATCACTCTAAACAACCCAGCCAGCCAGCCAGGCAGGCAGGCAGGCAGGCAGGCAGGCAGGCAGGCAGGCAGGCAGGCAGGCAGATAGAGATGTCTGCCTCCACTGACACTCAAACACTGCACCCTGAGTCCTCCTATGGAGATTACAAGGCTCTAAATTAGTCAAAAACCAGCATCCCAGGCACCATGCATGCCACAACACAGCCCCTCTGCTGTTGATATATAACCCCTGTCTCCCCATAGACGCACTAGGCCAGAGCCAGAGCCAGCCCAGGGTTAATAAGCAAATATTGGGCTAAGAGGAAGGCAAGCAGCTGCTGTCTCAGTCTCATTGCGTTCGTGCGCTCTCTGTCCCAGACTCAGGCTGCCTGGCTGGCTGTTATATATCACACAGAGCAATTAGTGCAGCGTGTCTGCCTGCCCTCGTTAACCAGCAGGAGGGAACCCCATTAACATCATGCTCAATGATGGCTCTGCCTCTAGTCTGGAGAAGCTCTGGATGGGCTGACTGTGCTGGAGTCTGCAGGGACGACACATACACCATACTGTCAGAGAGACAGTGAGGCTAGGTACCTCCATTACAAATCAATGCACCATCAATGTAATCAAGGTCCCACTATTTAGTCATTTGCATTCTGTAAGAGGGGAAATGTATGTGAGTATATTTGGCACGTAAAGAGCACGACATACATAGGATGATGATGATGAGGATAATAGTATAATAACTGTATTGGTAACGGTTGAGGTGATCAAACTAAATGCTTAGTCTACTACCCAGTACGCGTCATCTAAAATACCTAAATCATCTCACATCACTGAAAGGTAATTCCACAAGATGAATACATAAAAAAACTGCTTAGGGAAATAGCCATCAACACTACATTACCATATCGCTCTAAATTACCACAATCACCAGGAGAGCATTTAACATGTGACAGCCCCCACCCCCCATCCATTGAAAAAACACTCTTGCAAATAATGTCAAAATGAATGTAATTGATTTATATTGCGTTTTAGTTGTGATTGCTGCAGTAGCAGTGGCTGTTGCGTCCAGGGTAATGAGGTGGTAATGTGGGTGTAATTGGCAGTGTCTGAGCGCCTGTAGTAGGGCGCAGAGCAAAGCGACGAAGGACTAGCCTTGTCTTTGGAACAAGAACGCATGCAGGGCACACTGGGGCTGAGGCTGGCAGGGCAGACAGAGACAGCTCCCTTTCCACCAGTAAACTGGGATGGGGAAAAGTGGAGGGAGGGAGGGAGACCGGGTAGGGATTGGTGGATGGTGATTTGTGATGGGGGATTTTGAAAAAATATGACTGTCCTGTGAAGCCTGCAAATGTGCAAAAGCAAGGTTGTCATATCAGACCCCCCCCCACACTCTCCACACACACACACCGCCTTTTCCCACTCTCTCTTTCTCATATCTCCCTTTCTCTCCCTCTCTCCCCTCCATCTCTCTCCTATTCTTTCTTTCTCTCTCACCCACTAGCAGCTGTATCTGTTCTGGGGGAATTCTTCATGGCGCTGGATAAAAACAGAAGAAAGACAGAAGTGTGAAACAGCAATTTTCCATTACTGAAACATGTCTATCCCCCTTTTTTGGGAAGGGTGTATGTCTAGGCTCTCACTCACTTCAAGCCTTGCTCCCTCCTTCCCCCCACACTCTCTCTCTCCCTCCCTCTTTCTCTCTCTCCTCGCCAGCAGACATATTCTTTCTTCTCTTTAGGTGCACTGAGACTGGAGAGAGAGAGAGGTGAACTGGTTACTGTGGCAACCAGGAGACTGACTCTCAGGAGATGACATGAGCATGGGGAGAGAGAGAGGGTGGGGAGGAGGGGAGAGAGGGATGGATGGATGGAGGGAGAGGAGAGGGGGTAGGAAGAAAGCAGGCAGATCAGAGGGAGGTGTCAGTGGGTTACTCCAAGGAGCGATGCACCCTCTTTTTTTCTTGGCAGAAGAAAGGAAGGTAAAAACAAAAGAGTCTGGTGAATGTGTGCTGGATTGGACTGTCAGAGCTCTGCTGCTAACAACCTGACCTAGCTGTTCCTGTTCCTAGAGACACACAGTGCAGACTGGAACTGCAGAGGATTGGGTCTGCATTTCACTCTGTGAATACAATATCATCTCAGTCCATACAGATAGATATAGCATATGTAGCTATTTACTCTCTATTTATTATCAACTCTCAGTTACATACACTAAATGTATTGGATTAGAGCATTTATCAGAGAAATAGAGTGGAATTGACCGATTCATAGGTTTTGGGCTTTAATTTTCTCCAACCCAGATCACACCAGTCCTGTTGCCATTCACTATACTCTGACGCACCCATAAGCATCCTTTAGTCGTGCAATGATTGAATAAGGCAGACCAGTAAACCAGTAGCTAACCGATAGTGATGGAACTACTGTGACAGTCTTGGAGTGTTGTGAGGATGAGTGTAATAGCTCGTTGACCTTTAGAATGGGGTGAGGGGAGCCCACATATAAACAGACTGTCAGGGACAAACAGAACTATGGGATGGCTGTTGTAAATATGCTGCCCCATGTGGTGGGGATGACCTTATGAAAGCAACATAAACAACAACAACAAACTGTGGGCGTTGCAATGTCTGCTGGGAGCTGCCCTCTGTGGATGGACAACAGTTCGAAATTCCAACAGGAACCAAATCCCATCCACTATGATTATCTTTTTACACACTATTAAGTTACAATAACTTGTGAATAAGCCTTTATAAATGCTTATAATTTACTTTATAAACAATTCAACATTTTATAAACATACACTGGTCTAACATACTTTGGACAAAACAACAACCAATCATAACCAGTAATACTCCAGTCCTGATTAAATTACAGTCAATCAGTGAGGCCACACAATCAGTCCCATTTCCAAGAAGGGGACGTATCTATCAACTGGATTGGATCAGGTATGATGATGTCACGGTAGTAGAGAGGTATTCAGAGACACAGCAGCACAGTGAGTGAAACTGACAAAGACAAAGCTTTGGTGTCTTCTACAAACATTCCAGAGTTATCTCATGGTTATCAGAAGTATTTTTGCTCCAGTGTGTCATGCCTGCTGCACTGCTTGTGACTGCAGTGTCACGTTAACAGACTCCCCTCATTATGCAAGAGGAGCTACACATGGGGTCTGTGATCTCAGCAACACACTCTGTATCAAAAGGTAACAACCAGCGCCACGCACTACGCGACAACAGAGAGGAAAAGCCACATCCTTATGTTTCAAGAGACGACAGGGGACTTTCATGCCATTGTGAAGGAGACAGAGGGGGGGAGAAAGGGGGGAGGAGGGAGGAAGTCACAGCGAGGCATATGATACCTTGAATTTTTGGGCAATGACAAGTGACAGGTTAACTGAACAGCCGGCGGGGGGTAGCGCGTGGGGAGAAGGGTAGAGAAGAGGAGAGAAAAGAAGGACAGGTTGAGGGGGGTGGTGATAAGGTTGCTAAACGCTCCCATCTGTTCCTATCCCAAGGCACTCCAGCTCCAGCGTAACTACCGTCTTATGTAGATGAATCCGGAGCGGAGCGGAGCTCCCCACTTACAGACCATGTATAAATATATTTGAATATTGAGAGCAGTCGAATGTGAAAAGCAGCATATGGGGATCAACTGTTGCCGAGGAGTTGGTTATTTTTCTGATTATCACAATTTCAGGATGTTGGCAGTAACCCCTGCCAATGGTGCTCTCCTCATTAAGGCCTGCTTTGCTCTGGGCCCTAGCACCGTCCCAGGAGAAAGTTGGGCTTAACGGGCCTCTTATGTGGACTGTAGCTCAAATCATACATTATCTACAGACCAAAGTTAAGCAAATAGCATCATGTTTATGATACTGTGATATATCTGTGGTTCACCCAGCAGATAGGCTGAGGTAACTACTCCTGTTACTCCACAGCCCTAATGATGTACAGGCCTACTGCACATGACTGAAGACATAACCTGACTCACATATTAGTTAGATAATCTAACAATCTGATCCAGTAATGACTTCCACTCAAACTGACCTGTTTAAGGTATGAATCAAATCAAATCAAATCAAATCAGATTTGATTTGATTTGATTTAAGGTATGCTATACAGTGCCTTGGAAAAGTATTCATCCCTCTTGGCATTTTTCCTATTTTGTTGCATTACAACCTGTAATTTAAATCGATTTTTATTTGGATTTCATGTAATGGACATACACAAATGTTTCGAAAAATTCTATAAAATAAAAAATGGAAAAGTGGTGCGTGCATATGTATTCACCCCCTTTGCTATGAAGCCGCTAAATAAGATCTGGTGCAACCAATTACCTTCAGAAGTCATATAATTAGTTAAATAAAGTCCACCTATGTGCAATCTAAGTGTCACATGATCTGTCACATGATCTCAGTAAATATACACCTGTTCTGAAAGGCCCCAGAGTCTGCAACACTACTAAGCAAGGGGCACCACCAAGCAAGCTTCACCATGAAGACCAAGGAGCTCTCCAAACAGGTCAGGGACAAAGTTGTGGAGAAGTACAGATCAAGGTTGCCAAGAGAAGGCCGCCCACCAAAACTCACGGACCAGGCAAGGAGGGCATTAATTAGAGAGGCAACAAAGAGACCAAAGATAACCCTGAAGGAGCCGCAAAGCTCCACAGCGGAGATGGGAGTATCTGTCCACAGGACAAATTTAAACCGTACACTCCACACAGCTGGACTTTACGGAAGAGTGTCCAGAAAAAAAGCCATTGCTTAAAGAAAAAAATAAGCAAACACATGCCCAAAGGCATGTGGGAGTTTCCCCAAACATATGGAAGAGGGTACTCTGGTCAGATGAGACTAAAAGTGAGCTTTTTTGCCATCAAGGCCTTGTCTGGCGCAAACCCAACACCTCTCATCACCCCGAGAACAAAAGCCCCACACGGGAGCATGGTGGTGGCAGCATCATGCTGTGGGGATGTTTTTCATTGGCATGGACTGGGAAACTGGTCAGAATTGAAGGAATGATGGATAGCGTTATATACAGAAAAATTCTTAAGGGAAACCTGTTTCAGTCTTCAAGAGATTTGAGACTGGGACAGAGGTTCACCTTCCTGCAGGACAATGACCCTAAGCATACTGCTAAAGCAACACTCAACTGGTTTAAGGGGAAACATTTAAATGTCTTGGAATGGCCAAGTCAAAGCCCAGACCTCAATCCAATTGAGAATCTGTGGTATGACTTAAAGATTGTTGTCCACCATCGGAACCCATCCAACTTGAAGGAGCTGGAGTAGTTTTGCCTTGAAGAATGGGCAAAAATCCTAGATGTGCCAAGCTTTTGAGACATACCCCAAGAGACTTGCAGCTGTAATTGCTGCAAAAGGTGGCTCTACAAAATATTGACTTTGGGGGGGTGAATAGTTATGCACGCTCAAGTTTTCAGTTTTATTTGTTTTATTTGTTTTTTGTTTTACAATAAAAAATATTTTGCATCTTCAAAGTGGTAGGCATGTTGTGTAAATCAAATGATACAAACTCCCAAAAAATCTATTTTAATTCCAGGTTGTAAGGCAACAAAATAGGAAAAATGCCAAGGGGGTTGAGTACTTTCGCAAGCCACTGTAGCAATTTACATTTTAGTCATTGAGCAGACACTTATCCAGAGCGACTTAAAGGAGCAATTAGGGTTAAGTGTCTTGCTTAAGGGCACATCGCAAAATTTTTCACCTAGTCGGCTGGGAGACTTGAACCAGTGACCTTTCGGCTACTGGCCCAACCACTAGGCTATCTCCCTGAGATTTCAAATCCTCAAAAACATCTATGGTAGCTCTTCATTTAGTTAGTCCACCTGTAGATACTCTACAGAATATCTACAGACTATCAGTAACATTTCAACTAACGACTAACCCTTGTCCTAACCCTAACCTTACCCCTTACCCTAACCTTAACCCTTACCCTAACCCAGGGTTCTCCAACCCTGTTCTTAGAGAGCTACCCTCCTGTAGGTTTTCACTCCAACCTTAGTTATAACTAACCTGATTCAGCTTATCATCCAGCTAATTATTAGAATCAGGTGCTCTAGTTAAAGGTTGGAGCGAAAACCTACAGGACAATAGCTCTCCAGGAACAGAGTTGGCGAGCCCTGGGCTAACCCTTATTCTAAATCGAAATGTAACCCTAATCCTAACGTAACCTTAGCAAGCAGTCCCCAGGTGCCGAAGACGTGGATGTCAATTACGGCAGCCCCCACACCTCTCTGATTCAGAGGGGTTGGGTTATATCAACAGATAGTATGTCGATAGAATGACCATTTGTAGAGCATCTACAGATGTACTATCTGGACTATCCAAATAAAGTGTGACCACATCTACTATTTTATGCATATCATGTTGTCTTTTATTCATGTATCTATCTTTTAAGTTTTTCATCAGTTTGTTTCAGAAGGTGTGTGTGTTTGTGTGTGTTTGTGCCTGCACTGTTAGTCACTCATCTATACCCCAAGTTCTACGACAAAACAGAGAGATTTGCGGCTAGACAATGGCTCTGTGTCTATAGATGTGGATTTCTAAACTGAGAGGATGAATAAAAGAGATTACTGGCATCATGCCTGTCCATGTTAACAGATATAGTCATTTGCTCCCTCTGTGTGTGCACCCACTTAATGATAGCATATGCAAATGAGGATAAGGAGCTTTTTGATGGAGTGAGGGATAGGGAGAAGTGGGCGAGGTAAAGCCTTGGCAGATTTAAATCTTGGTAAACTGTTACATAGTGGGATTACCAGTAAAAACCCCTGGCAAAAATAGAGGCCCTAGTTATTTACTAGCCTTACAGTGGCAAACCATCTGTACTTAATTGTAAGACACAAACTTTATAAAGATCAACAGGGGATTTGGCCACAAAGCCTCTTACCCTGTGGAATTGGTGTCCACTGGTCCTAAAGAAAAAGGGAGGCCGCTTTGGGCACGTCACATCATGCGCTTTAAGAAAACAGACTGCTCTGTCTGTCCTACAAACATCCCCTTTCTGTCTCCATGTTCAAGTCAAAAGGCCTATATCACTGGTATTTACAGTGCAGTGCAACATGGACGTAGAAATGTGACGAGGTAGAAAAACACACAGAGCAGTCAGTCAGCATCAAAGCAGCTTTGAGCCTGAGTGAGCCTGAGTGCCCTTAAGTGTGAGGCCACCCAATAGATCCCAATTAGGCATGAAACGCCCCGCTAACGATGCTTAACTAACAATGCTAAGCTATGTAAATCAGTACTGAGGGGATAGCATTAGTAGTACCAAAGCTAACCAATGGAGATTGGCTGAACAGGTATCATAGTATGGTATTATCATTCAATATAAATAGTCACATGTTGTTTTTGACAGCCATTTGTAAACCAGGAGATGCATAAGAGTACCATTCTAAGCATTGAGCGGCAGCTAGGCAGGTAGCCAGTCTAATCCTATTTAACAGGATCTGGCTGTGCTGCAAGAGGGTGGTTGGGCTGGGCTGGGGTGATACCAGGAGTGCAATGGGGTCAGGGATGGTGATGTGTTAGCCTATGATGTGAACTAGCCCTATGGGGACGGGTGTTAGCACCTCAAAGCACCTCATTCAAACTGTCATACCCCCCACCGACCTCCTACCTGCACCCTCTACCCCAAAATAATCTGAACAGGCACCACTGTAGGAGCATGCATTGAAGAAAATTCAAGGCATGAACAAGGTGTCCTTTATTCATACAGTATGTTACTGAAATGCATCTGAGTGAGATAACACTCAAAGAACCAAGCCATGCCGTCACTCAAGGCTTTCCAGAAGTGTCCTAATCTGTCCCAAGAAACTCTGTGGCATGGTAGACGGGTCACCCAAGACCAAATATTGGGGCCCTAAGCCACTGGCTGCTTTAACTCATTTATTTTCTTCCGCTGCGTTAATTCCTGCCATCTCCATATGTTGGTGGGATTAGAGACATATTAAAGCCATGCTGTCTGGACCAGACCAGGGGTGGCTAGCTTTAATCCTGGCAGAAGAGCACCCGACTGAGCGACTGGACGGATGCAGGCAGAGTGAGTCCCCCCCTGGGTAGAGACCAAGCTAGAGCTGGTCTGGGCTGGCATACTGACCTGACTCTCTGACCTCAGGCCTGCCACAGCTGCACAACTGTTGCTGAGAATGGGGGTTTGGAAAACAACTTGACCAGTAGATCAGGAAAACTCTGAGGGAAGGAATGATGTTGGAATCCCAGGCAGAGGTCACAGAGATGTCTATCTAGACATAGAGGTATCTGTCTCTATGGCACTTAACAATGAGTTATTAAGGTCAGTGCAGTAGTTATCCACTTATAAAAGACAAGGCATCAACCTTGGGCAAGTCGTCAGAGTATTCTTATAAGTGACATGAGGGTGGGAGTGGACATTATACTGTGCATGTGGATAGAAAACTACTGTGAGCATTATGCAGTCACACAACTTCAGACTGCAGCTCTTTTTCCATGTGGCAAAACTATGGTCCGTTTTTTTCAATGGTACAGCCATGCATTTCCTAAAAAAAGAAAACAATATGGAGAGGGTGTAGATATAAAAAAAAAGATTGCCATGACAACAACCTGCCCTCCCCCTAGATTTCCCCCCTCTCCATCCCTCCATAAAGGGCTTAGCAGCCGGCTCAACAGGATGCTGTTGTGTTGTCAGGAGAGGAGAGGAGAGGAGAGGAGAGGAGAGGAGAGGAGAGGAGAGGAGAGGAGAGGAGAGGAGAGGAGAGGAGAGGAGAGGAGAGGAGAGGAGAGGAGAGGAGAGGAGAGGAGAGGAGAGGAGAGGAGAGGAGAGGAGAGGAGAGGAGAGGAGAGGAGAGGAGAGGAGAGGGTTCCGCTTGCCACAGATAAGCTCACAGGGTTCACAGGGTCGGTCAAGTTATTTAGCAATGTGACTTCATAACTGTAACAACCTACTCACACTGCTGCCCCAGTCCTGTCCCATGCATCCCCACAACCCCCTCACCCCCCTCCTCCAGCTCCTCCTCCACTCATTAGCAGGTATAATCCCTGTAGACCCATCTGTCAGACACACGGCCACAGAGCAGCAAGCAAACAAGCCTTAGAGAAACAACCATTAGAACAGCCATTATGGGCTATTTGAATTGGCTGGCTGATCACCTCACCTGACTGTTTGCTCTGCCTGTACAGACAATAGTGCCATTATAGCATCACTCTTTCACACAAGAGAAATGATCGTGGCTGATGAACAAGCACACCTGTTTCTGGGTTTTTGTTCTCTGGCATGGTATGAATGTCACGTCCCTTCCTGTCTCTGTCTCAGTTTCTATCAGTAGAATACAGCATCATATATCTGATGCAGTGTCTGTGTCACCAATGCAATCATGCTGGAGTTGTCTGAACTTTTATGAGAGATAAATTAAAATGCAGGCCTCCCGAGAGGCGCAGGGGTCTAAGGCACTGCATCGCAGTGCTAGCTGTGTCACTAGAGATCCTGGTTCGAGTCCAGGCTCTGTTGCAGCCGGGAGACACATGGGGCAGCGCACAATTGGCCCAGCGTTGTCCGGGTTAGGGGAGGGTTTGGCCGGCAGGGATGTTCCTGTCCCATCGCGCACTAGCGACTCCTGTGGCAGGCCGGGTGCAATGCACACTGACATGGTTGACAGGTGTACGGTGTTTCCTCTTACACATTGGTTTGGCTGGCTTCCGGGTTAAGCGGGCGTTGTGTCAAGAAGTAGTGCGGCTTGGCTGGGTTGTGTTTCGGTGGACGCATGGCTCTCGACCTTCGCCTCTCCCGAGTCCGTACGGGAGTTGCAACGAAGAGACAGGACTGTAACTACCAACTGGGAAGAAAAAGGGGTTAAAAAATAAATTCCAAAAAATAAAGAGATAAATGAAAAAAACTAAAACAGACATCAAGTACTTTCTATAAAGTCAGAATGTTTGGTAGAATATTCCCCAGCTATGGATTCTAAAGGGTTACATTTAATAGAGCATGGCATAGATTTAATGTGTTAAATGTTCCTAGAAGTGTTTATTTCTATTTCTCCTTATGTTACAGAAACAAAAATGAGAATAGAGAATGGACCAAATTATCACTTCACAATATTTGCAAAGCTGATCATAAGACATTGACTATATTTGCTTCAGAACTAATTTCCGTTGTTAAAAGTACTTCATCAACAGTCCAGGGGCGATAGCAAAGGGAGACTGTGCCGATTATATTTTTTCTACATTGATCAATTCATCTATTCAATATTCAGTGAGTATCAGGCAGCACTGTCTTTGATAAAGTAACAGAGGCCTGCTCACAAAATGGCTGCCGTTTGGTCACAACATAACCCCATTGCTCCCAGCACTGCTCCTTAGAAAGAATAAACTCATTACCAGCGGCCTTCTCTGTCTGTCTATTCACCCTGATTGTCAGGAGATTAAGAACTATCTGTTGTATAAGATAGTTGATTGCTTTTTCTTCAAGAGTATTGCCATGGATGCCAAGAAATCTTGGGTTACGTTGCGCTCACTGACCCAGGCTTTGTGGAAAAGTAATCCTGGTTTGGGGCTAAACTGGGATCAAGGCACCAGAAACACACAATGTAATCAGTGACACATCACACCCAAGGAATCAGACAGTAGGATAAATCCAAACAGATGTTTATCTACAATGTCAATTATAACATATGTTACAGAGCATTAATTGTAGAGTATTAAATGTGCCATTCAAGGATTGGAGGAGTCTGTATTGGACCACGTCGGTGCAAAACAAACAAAAGAACTGTACACTGCTATCAAATTCTAGAATTCCATTCACTGAGAATTCATAACAGATATAAATAATAGAAATAGAAAGAAACTGAATAAATAGAATAAAAATAGCCTATCCATAATATATTAAACGCCTGAAGGAAAACTCAATTTGGCATTTGTAAATACTTAAAACACGCATCTTTTCAAATAAAATATTCAGTGTATTATATTTTTCAATATATCAGTTCATAAATTGCTGAAAACATATATTTTTTAATGGCATTTAAATGGCAGGAAATTATGTGGCGCAAAGAGGAGTACATGGTGCCTTCCACAGAAGGAGGTTCTCCCCTACCGTCCTAGGGGTGTGTGAGAGAGACCCCTTAGTGATCGCTGTGTGTGTGTCTCTCAGTGAGACGGAGAGAAAATGGCTGCACAAGGTCACATGGTCTGGCCTCCATTTTGGAGTTTGCATAATGTTTCTGCAGGTTCAACGGTTGCCCGTCATTTGACAAACACCACACACACACACACACACACACACAGTGAAATCTACGCCACAGTGTCGTGAGTGCACACAGGCGAAAGCTTGTAAAAACCAAGCACAATTAAAAAAGAAGAAACTGGCTACCATACAGTGAGCTTAATAGCTGTTGAGAGAGAGTAGCTTATCTTCCCACCACAGCTAATATGTGCTTCTCAATGAGATGAAAGCCTTGCTCCCTTTCTCAACTGTTTTGTTCAATTTCTCCAGGCAATTTATTTATTTAGAAAAAAAGAGTGTTAGTGCAGAAAACGCTATTGGCTAAGCATTTTACGAGTCATCCACCCAATGCACCAATCAGGTGCCTCAGACAAAGTCAACTGAGAACCTCAGCAACCAAATTGATATTTACTGTACTGAGAATCAGGGATGTTATGGGACTCCTGACAGCCAAATATTAATACCTCAAACATAAAGGACATCACATTAAATATAATGTAATTATTCAATATTTAATTGACAGAAATCGTATATTTTTTTTCTGTTCTTTTTTGTGTATTTCATACATACAGTATAATCTAAATGGTAGTCTATAAAACCTGAAGAAAGCGAGAAGCAAATTATTTTGCATATTCAATTGCGTGATCAAAAAATTCAAAATTTCAAAAATCAAAGGCATGGACAAGAGCAATAACACGAACCAGATCATGTTGCATCATGCCAATTAAAAGGTTTCCTGTGAATGTGAATGCTGTCACTGTTCTTTTTAGTTAACACACTTCATTCTGTGTTCTGTTATAGATTAGCCTGGATTATGCAAAGGACCCTACACACATACACTTATCAGTTAAATTTCTTTGTGCCCAGAATTATTTTTACAACCAACTCTCCTACTATTGTATCTGTCTCTGCAGCTGCCAAGTGTAACTAAAGGATTATGCAAGCAGCTTCCAAAAGCAAATAGATTTCTACACCTCAGAGAGCGAAAATGCTGGAAATGCAGTGCACTGTAACACTGTCCACCATACATAGGCAATGTGTACTTGAGTTATGTGAGTATAAGCTTTCCGTGTGCATAGCAGGAGGATAGGGTCCAGGGAGTAACTGGCCTTGATATGCCAACATGGAAACACAGTGGATATCTTTATCAAAGAAGAGCTCATCTGTGATGGGCCATTGTTCTTTTAAAAAGTATGTCACTCTTATATATATGAAATAGTATTACTTTCTATATAAATACATGTAAATACATTATTCTAAATATATTTTGTAATACATAACATCATTTGTTGACTGAATTGAAACACAAAAACAAATACATTTTATAAATATGTTTAACATACCAATAAAATAAAAAATATACACATGAAAATAATTATTCAAGAATTGAATTATATTATGTAGATAAAATCTAATTAAAAATGTTGCTAATAAAAATGTAATATCAAAATATAAATGTGTTATATTTTACAATTAAACTATTCTATTAAAATACATCTAGTTTAATTTTATTACATCAAATGTGTAGAATATAATCATTAAAAACACCACCAACATTTGCATGTATTACACAACAACAGTTTCATTGAATCACTATCAATGAAACTAATACAATTTCCAAATTGATCATTGGTAAACATTGTGATCATGAAGCCTATTATTAAATCATCAATCTACTAATTGCTACCTACTTTTTTACTTGCTATTCCAAAACAGAAGAATCACTATTCATAATATGAAAATGTCCTAATACAAACACCTACAAAGAAACAACGTCTAAGGTAAGGGCCTTACAGTGTAGACACACTACTTAGCATAGATCTTCCAGTCATCCCTTCCCCATCTGTTCTTCAATACCACATCTAACTCAAGGTGCCTTATCACAGCTTTCAATAAATAACTTCTAAGAGTAGGACATGACATGACAGTGCATCTGGGTAGGGGAGACTGGGACTAGGTGGGGCGAGATGGGTGGGGGGTAGAATTCCCAGAACCCACTCTGGTATTCAGTACACAGGGATATCACTATCCCAGCTGCTCAATATGTCGACCTATCTATCAAGGTGATTTCCCCTGGTGGGGAAGTACTGTAGCCTTGGAAACACCTATAGGCAGGTCACCTTTATCCTGGCGGAGCATCTCCCTCCCTCCCTCCCTCCCTCCCTCCCTGGTGAATGAATTAACTTCATTATTCCCTGTTCTGATTAGCATCATGACCTTGGAGGGATTCATCATCACTATACACTATCCTCTTCTGGCAGACCTGGGATGGAGAGAGAAGGGAGGGGACTCCCCCTGGCCTGGATGACTGAGCTCTTCCTTCCATTGAGTTGATCAAGATTCCTAGATTTTTATATTTAATCATTAAAAGTATGTTGCCAACATGTCATATTTTTCTGTCTAAAGACAGAATCAGAGCGAACCAGACATGGATTAAGAGGAGTTGTTTTCAGAAGGCTGTGCATTACACATTACACATTACACAGGTGTGGTTGATTTCTGTATCAACATGGTACAAAATATAACCCTGCACAAGTAGTGAAAAAAATGGGGTGTTGTGATATATTATATGCAATTCTGTATCTGAATAAATGTACATTATATATATATATATGTAAAGGTCTACCCTAGTATGATAGTTGTGATATATTCTGGGTTTAATGTTGCTGTTGCAATCATAAGTGTTTAAAAAACAGATCTACACACACACACACACACGCACACAGAGACACACACACACACATTAGAAGAGAAATGCTCTGATGTCAAATGACGTTTCACTTTTCGCCTGTCCCTTGTTAGAAAGAAATCTGAAAATGTGACAACATGGAGCCATTTGTCGTGAGTCTGCATCAAAGCTCAAGTCATGTTTTTCTTATTTCTTTCTCACTCTCTTGACAGAAAATGCAGTGCAGGCAGAGAGAGAGACAGAGTGAGGAAGAGAGAGAGAGGAAGAGAGAGAGTGTGTGTTTTTGCTGTGAATAGGGAGAGTGAGTGGCATTCATGGACAGCCCCTCTGTCTCTCAAAGACACTGCAGTAGCTGCACACACGCGATAAGAGCAGCCTACGCCACAGCCTCCGCCCCCCCTCCCCCTCCTTCTCCCCGCAAACACACACACACACACACGCACGCACGCACGCACACACACACACACACACACACACACACACACACACACACACACACATACATACATACACACACACACACACACACACACCCCTCTCTGCCATCAGCCTGCTGCAGTTTCCATGCAGATGTCGCCAGTCAAAGGTTGGTCTTATGGATCACCTAATTGTGACGTCGCCATCACCAACAGCAAGGTTAAACATGGGAGAGAAATGGAGTGATGGAGGGGGGAATAGCCTTCCCCTCTTTTCTCGCTGACAGAGTAATCACGCGGTGCTAAGAAGACAGCAGCACAGCCGTTTGTTTGTCTCTGGCTGAGACTGACGCTAAGGCTCCTTGTGTTTGTCACCATCGTCTCTAGCTCCAGAACACTGCTCTCTTTCCTCCCTTCCTTGTCCTTCCCTAGTCTTTCTGCTCTTACATTATGGTTCAAGATCGCTTAACCAACCCAACAGAAACCAGGACGATGAAAGTATTCTTTATAGAAAGGCCTAAATATATCTAACTTTCAAACTATTTTGTCTTGGGATTTGTTCTATGGAGCCCTGATGCTGGTTCACAACACCTGTTCAGAGGGAGAGAGACAGAGAGTCATTAGTCTCCATCTCTTTCCTGAGCTAACGAGCTCTATCGTGAAAGATACGCTGAGTCACCGTCAGCCTGACAAGGGATGTAGGCCACTGAGAGTGCAGTGTTGATCTCTCCACTCACAACCTAACCTGTACGCTTGAGGTTGGGCTTAGTCCCGCTCAGGTGAGGACCCTCACTTTCCTATCGTGTCATAAAGTTAGAACGTTCTCCTTGGGCTCCTCCTTCAGATGTTCTCCTATATCACCTTGTGTATCATATCTATATCACAGACACCTTGTGTGTCCATCTGTCTGTCCAGATGTAGGTGTAGCATTCATCTGATATCGCTGTCCCTCCTCCATGGCAGAACCAGCTACTGTATAAAGCCATCTCAGCAGAGTGATGGGTTACCCTTCCTCAGCTGACCTCATCAAAACCTTCCCTCCTCTACTCTCTCGTAAACTCTGCAAAGACGTTCTCTTCTTTAACACTCTGACACCAGCGTGTCAGGGCATGTTGCTGTCTAAAAACATGGCATACCATAACATGGCTACATACAATTGAATGGAATCTCAAACTGGACAAAGAAACGGCCTTATGAGCTCATAGGTACCTCGTCTTGTCACGTGTGTGTCTCACCACAAAACAAGAGGGACCCAGAGAAAAAAACAACATCCTAATGTCACAAAAACACACACTCTCTACTCTCCACTCACCACTGACACCTTCCCTTTGACCCACTGATAAATACAATTTGAGGTAGATATGTACATTAAGGCAGAGTAAAGTGATTAGGCATCAGGATAGATAATAAGAAGAATAAAATAAAGATCAGGGCCTCCAAAACATCCAGTCCACAGATATCTCTAAATGCTAATTAATGTGTGGCTCCTTCCATGATTAGCCCATGTTGTGATGATAGCTAATCTGTATCTTGGACGGTGTCCACATGTGACCTGGCAGGGCTCCCGATCTTTCTGGTGCTGTTGGGGTCTGGAGGCTGTAAGAAGAGTCTACCACCACTATCCACCTTCTTTCGCCTTCCTAGAGGATGTGCCAAACGGCAGCAGCACCTATGGAGCCCTCGCTCACTGTTTATCAAAGACTAAGCTGCGCTTAGTCCCCCTCTCTCCCTCACACCGGCTCAGAGCTCTAATCGTTCCCAGCCCCGGCCTAGAGTTTAATAAGGAACAAGCTGTGGTTATTCATGAGCAAACAGCCACAGTGCAGAGGTGGGAGTTTGATCAGTGCAGGGAAGGTGGTGGTGGTGGTGGGGGAGATAAGAGAATTAATATATCTGTCTAGGTCTGGGAGCGGAGCAGGGGAAGGCTGACAAAGGCTGTTGGAATCTAGCTAACCACATATGGATCTGCATTACATTATTTATCAACACTCACAAATGCTCACTGAGTGTCTACGACCGTGTCAGGATCTTCATAGGATCTTTCAAACTTAAATAAGTGCATAGATAATAAAATACAGGGGACATTTTGGCTCTCCATGGCTAAGGGGAGCATGCTTCCCCTCCTCTCTCCTCCCTCACCCCCATGCTTATCACGTTGTGTTCACACTGCCCTGCGCACAACTGCCTCTCTCCCGTCATGATCCCATAATGCTTAGTGGCAGCCGCAGCCAGATTCATGCGCACAGGTATCGATTTTCCTCCCTATTTTTTTGTGTATCACTTTATTTATCCCTTTTTTTCTCCAGCTAAGGCCCCTGCCACTAGGCGTGGCGGGACAACCAGCCGGGAGCCTGTGAGAGGGGGAGGAGAATGCTGGTTACACCAGAGACACTCACTCCCTCGCTCACTATACAGCACACCATTTATTTCTATTTATCATTTTATTTTGCAGGGAGTGAGTGCTCTACTCCAGAGTACATTCAACCTTAGTTTGAGCCGTGTTTGTGTGTGTGTGTGTGTGTGTGTGTGTGTGTGTGTGTGTGTGTGTGTGTGTGTGTGTGTGTGTGTGTGTGTGTGTGTGTGTGTGTGTGTGCGGACTGTACGTCTGTACAAACACTCAATCCTCCACAGGCCGCCTGACCCATTTTCAGTGTGAATAACAATACTCCAGCCAATCATAGAGAGGAGGAATGACGAGCGCTCGAAAAAGACTCTCTATCCGACCTGTCACGCATCAGAGTCCAAACCCTGCCTGTCGACAGAGAGAGAGAGAGAGAGAGAGACCCTCACCTCACCCCGCCCTCCTCCCCCAACATGGCTATGGCTTCCAGAAACACGGCCATGTTAGTCCCTTCTTCCCCCTTTCCTCCCCTCCATCCCTCCCTCCCTCCCTTCTCTCTCTCTGTCTCCAGCACACAGAGACCAGTAAACCCATTATCCCTCCTCTGCCTCAGCCCCAGCCTCAGCCCCTTTCTCAAGGCTGTGCTGCATTCACCAATGCTTACGCTGCTTCTATACTGTTTTACCATAGAGCAAACCAACAGTGAGTGTGCTATACTGTATGAATGCTACTCTTTACACTCAATCCTTCCAATTAAATGTTCTCTTCAGTCCTCAAAAAGGCAACATCAATACACCTGAATTACTACTGACTTTTTCCCTCTACAAATGTTGATCTAATACTTAAAGGGATAGTTCACACAAATAAAAAAACGCATTGGATTCCTTAACCTGTAAGCAGTCTATTTACAAGGTATGACAGAAATCCATGTGTTGGTTTTATTTCCCTGGCACTGTTTCCAAATGCTAAAGTTTTAGCATTTGTGGCACAAATCCCATTCAATTCATGGGACCGATATTATAATTCTTTGCTCATTATGTCCAAATAATCCGAAAGTATCTAAAATTGACTGTGACGCTCACTTGCAAAGTCACTTACAGATGATTTGAACATGATGCACGAAAAATGCAAATATCGGTCCCATGACTTGAATGGGATTTGTACCACAAATAGTAAATGCTAAATTGGATTTGTGCCACAAATGCATTTGGAAACACTGCCAGGGAAACTAAACCAAAGCTTGGATTTCTGTCATACAGTGGTTCTTCCTATAAAGGTTTTGAGCTTATGTTGCGACCGTTTGTGGTAGATGGTGGCAGATTGTGGTAAATTGCGTCATTCTGGCAACAATGGCTGACAGTTAGATAACGTACCATAGAATTCTGCGGCACCACGCAAGCTGTGCTGCAGTATGCCGCAAGTTAACTTTTTTTTTTAAAGGAAGAACCACTGTACCTTGTCCATAGACTGCTCACAGTGTAAGGAAAGTGATGTGTCATTTTGTAATTTGGATGAACTATCCCTTTTACTTTCGAATAGCTACAAAAATTATGAGTTTTACACCCATTTACATGCAAACTTTCAATGGTGATATCCATATTTGTTCCAACGCAATACAAAATGTTAAAATCAATGGTGTACAGAGAGTAATATTGATAGTATATATTCTGTGATAAAATCATCGGTCCCATTTGAGAGAGGACTGTTTACAAACACCGACCATATACTCCCAGTCGATATTCACGTCACAGGGATTCCCCTAGACCACGCTCACCTTGGTGGAAAACCATCCTTCTTCCCCATTGACCCCCATTGAAAAAGAGCCAACATTTTTGTTTATTTTGTATTATACAGAAATCAAAAACCATGTTGAAAAACTGCTGTGTTGTACAATGTACATCAAACCAGGTCAAAAATCCCAATCTAAAGTTTGTAATGATCCCACGTAAGGAAATAGAGGCTGTGAGGAGAGACCTGTGGCTTCAGGCTATTCAGCGTGGGAGAGTGGTAAATTGTGGGACCAGGTGTCCAAGTACACGTAACGTAAGCTATGTGTGTAAAACATTGCACAAACATCTCATCACAAGTTAGATATTTAACTTGTTTAGTACAGCCCCTCAAAAAGTATAGACTACTGATCGCTGTCCATGGTGCTGAAATTGCGGCACGTCTATTCGGCTGCCTGTTGAATTGATGATAGGCTTTCTGTGGTGCCACTGCCAGGGCACGTAGCCTATAGGTTTGCTTTAGACAATGGTTACATTTTTATTGGTAAGCCTATTTGTTCATAATTTTCTCATGTTAAGGATAACATTTCAAGAAGCTATATACGATGTAGCAATGCTGACATTTAGACTGCTGGCTGGTGGCAATAATGTAAATACTTGTTCCGTAATTAAAGTTGGAAAATCAAACAATGCTAATTGTAAAATTGCATACTAAAACCAACTATTAATGCCAAATAATACAGACAGTCCACCCTGAGAACACCAGCTTACAAGGGATTGTTTCATTATGCAGTGTAGCCTACTATCTATAGCTAAATACAGTATTAAGCTGCTACTATAAACTTTTTAATAACAATTACACATCAAATAACCTAACAATTATCCTGAAGTATTCTCTCTCTGTGTCTCGTTTTCTCTTTGTTTCTCTAAGAAAAATGTTTATCTGTGTGTATAAATGTCTCTCTCTCTTTTTCAACGTAGAGGGCTACAGAAGCTAGAGTATGCGACGGCGTCGCCTTGCATTTTTATGTGCAAATGTTTTCACCACGGCCTGTAGGCCTAGGTTGTGGGCCCAACTGTTTTCTATACTAAGTATTGACAAGCCAGACAATCTTTCCTGAGACATGCGTTATGCTGTATGTACATTGCGCTGCACACGATTTAAACTTAGTCTTGAATGATGCTTGCTAAGATATACCAGAGATAAGGGACTGTTGATATTGCATCCACACAACGCCAGTTCACCAGTGTGAACGAAATTGCGAACCGATTTTTTTTAACTGTTGTCCGCTAAAGATGATAATCTGTTATTGGCTGTCCAATATCCAGACGACCTGTCCCCAGAGCTTCCTATACAAGTAATCTCTTTCCAGAAATTAAGGAGAATGATAGGACCAATTAAAGATGTTGCAGAACTGCTGTATTTGAAGCACCACTCCTTTCTGCCCAGTTTCCCTGATGTTGCTACAGCAATCAAGCTGTTTTTACCATCCCTGTAACCATCCCTGAGATCGTTTTCTTAAATAAACTCATGAAGAACTACCTAAGAAGCATTGGGCTGTCGGTCTGATATGTGCTTTTAAATACCTGAGTAAGCTCCACTAATTGCAGTGGCGTTGTCGTAGCCTTGACCACGGCACTTGTTCACGATACCCCGTTACTTTCAATTATTTATTTTCAAGGCCTGAGTCAGTCACTTTCATGAAGCCCAAGAAATGAACACTTAGCTTCCTAGTACATATGGAAATTAAAAAGATGTATGAATTACCTTTTGGAGGGTTACTGTAAAATGATTTTTAAAACAAAAAATAGACATCGATGACAGTCGCATGGGCCCGAAAGCTTGTGGGCACCCCTGCCTTGCAGGGTCTGCAGGGGTGTCCGGTATTCCAGTGCTAGTGCAATTATAAAAGCAGCACAATGAGGGAAGAACAACGATATTATGTTTTTCTAAGTACCAAGAATGTTCTGGAGCAGGCAATGTTGAAATCATCTTTAGACATGTTGTACTTTTCCTAAATGTAGTTTTGAAATGGACTAAAATAAGCAGACAACAACAAAATTGAGTTTGAAAAAGGTTAGGTTATTTCAGTGAGCCAATGGGGTAACCAAGGTAATTATAGGTTGCTTTCCCAAAGGTGGGCAGGGCTAAGACATTCTAGCTAATACCAACTGAGAGTACTTTAAAGCTGACACCACAGAGACAGAGAGAGAGAGAAGAGAAAACACCAGCCCATGAACACATGATGATGGTGGCCTGGCTTTTGATAAAACAATTGATATTTACTTCACAGTGACCACCAGCCCGGAGACACACATGACTGACTGGCTGGCCACTAAACAACTTGAAAATAGCTGGAAAATGGCAATGAAACATTAGTGATAAACTGTGAAATGCACCAGATAGACAGGCAACAGTGTTGAACTTCCAACCAGAAGAACAAATCAGGGAAGCTTGGATGAATATCAATAAGACAGGAATAAGAACAATATGAATATTATGTTGTTGCTGAACACCATTATATCACATGTGAATACTGAAAGAGAACAGCTCTTTTGGGTAGCTGATTCAACAATAAATGTTACACGTTCAGGTATAACACATACAGTCAATAACCCATATATACTGATGGTATGAGGATGGTACAAAGTCAATGGTGGTACAAACAACTTCCCATGTCATAATGTACCTTATCACTTTGCTCCTAAATACAAGGACAGGGAGTGACCATGGTGTGTTCGTGTGTCTCTGTGTGTGTGTGTGAATGGGGGGGGGTGGGTAGGTGGAGCAGAAAAGGGCAATGTGATGTGATGGCCGATAGCCCTGGTTTGTGGCTCGTGTGTGGAATGAGAAGGAGTGTGTAGAGCGTGTGCGTGTGTGCCTCTCTGTTGTGCTGGGGGCCGGCCCCACTCGTGCTGAATGCAGAGCAGGCCAGATCAGGCCATGGCAAATCACTACAAGGCCCTCCTCAGTGACTGCAGCACAGCACAGCCAAGCCCTCAGTCTGCACCTGGGGAATGGAGAACACTGCTTGGGCTGTCTCTCTCTCTGTGAGTCAACAGAAACAGAATCACCAACCCACCCCCAACATGACACAAACAAACCTAACATGAACACTCTTTTTGCTATTGATGGAGAATAAGTATTTGGGTTTGTTTCATAAATATAATCTCAATTAATAGAATATCAATCGAATGTTTATTACTGCATGCAACAAAAATAGTTTTGGGGATTTTGTCAGAGGCTATCAATGCAACACGCATACTTTCTTTCAACATGACAAGCTATTTTGAGGTTTTGGTTAAATACAACCATTAGTGTCATCAGCATAGTAGCTATAGGATGAGCTTGGTACTATTGGGCATATTTCATAATATCCCTTGTCTTAAGTCTTATTCACAAACTGCGAAGGGAAGCCGACTGAAGGAGGATTCATAAAATGGTTCCCGGAAGAACCCAATCCATAGGACAGTTGTAGATACAAGGTACTTAGAACCTTTCACCATTGGAATGAAAACATTTCAGAGCTTTGAACGCAGAACAATACATCTCTGGATTCCTCCTGCATTATGCTGTAGCAGCCAGCCACGCGGCAGAGCAGCGGAAAAAATACATGTGTGGGTGTCATTGCTTCATCCCCAGCCATATCTTCACCCATATCTTAGTGACAATCAGCTGCTTATCAGAGGAGGGGAGCATGTAGCTATAGACACAAATGAATGGGATATGGGCATAATTTTTTCCTTCAAATCATTGCTGTAATTCCTGCCACTCGATCATCACTTTACCAGTTTTTCTTTCCATCTAAAATGATATTACCATATTGTTTTGAACCATGTAATGCCAAATGTTCAGTGTAATGATACATCAATTGCATTCACCAGTGGTCACCAATGCTGAGCCTGGAGAGCTATATGGTGTGCAGGTTGTTGTTCCAGCCCTGCGTTAACCATCTGGTTTAACAAGTCAAGGTCCTGAAGAGCAGTACTGTTGTGTACTGTAAGACAGTGCTGGGCTGCAACAAAAGCCTGCACGCCTAGTAGCTAACCATTTCCAGGGTTTACCTATGACTACTGACATTGACAATGCACTTTACTGCACTGCAACTTCTAGTGACTGTCTTCTTGATTGTGTGTATTTTTCACGGTCATATTAGACCGTCATTGCACGCTTGCAGACACTGGAGCTCTTTGAGTGGTGCGTTGTTAGGTTCTGCACAGCAACCCATCCTAAAGTAGGCTTAACCCCAGTGAGACTTACAGAGGGATGGTTAGATGGGGCCTGCTGCCTGCTTCATGGTACACCTCTCCAACAGAAATACTACCATCCATAATTCATACTACCAGAGACAGAAAAACTTTATTTTGTGAAGTTTTTCGAGTCTAAGTGTTGATATTTTCTTCTATTTTTTTACTCATTAAACATTTAAAATGTGGGCTTTGGCGGCTCCTAGAAAACAAGAGTAGGGCTTGGACATCTGCCTAGAACCATCAGTCAACATGGATACCACGCATGCACGCAGACACACACACGCACGCACACATGGACACGCACACACATTCTTTCACACACGCAGACTACTTAAGTTACACTTGTTATGCGTGAGCCATGAAGATGGGGAGAATGAACAGTGGGTACATGTGTTGAGAAATGAATAAAGACTATTTGCTGCTGGATTCATAGACTTCTGTCATCTATTATTTAGCATGGAGAAGAGCACTGGATTTGGTGGCGGCTACATCTTTCTGACAGCGTGTACATTTTGATTTTAACAGCACAAAGTAAACATTTTGTTTTGATAGTGAAGTTCACATAGGACAGCAAGGAAAAATACCCATTTAGACTTGCTTAAGAAAATGATTGCATTGCGTCCTTACAGTACATAAATCAAATGGATCATATGACAAGTCTTAGAATACAGTCAAGTATTAAGTCTAGGGGAAAAAATACTTGACATTATGAAACATATGTATTCCATAAACCATAACCGCATATCCCCTCAGCTCCAAAACGTCCTCGCGGCAAATCCATTTATGGACGATTAAGAGATTGATATAGCTTTCAACATGGTTGCTTTCGCCTCAGCAGACAAATTGTGAAAGATCAACAAAAAAGAAACCTCTGCATTTGCCCTCCGTCCAAAAGTCAAAACGACATTAGCTTTGTCTATTGAGTTTGTTAAATGCCCCACATAAAGTGAATTTGCCCCCGGGGTCTAGGAAACAATCGAGTAGACGAGTGTCCCATTTAAGCAATTTGAATGATCAGACCGTGCAACGCGTACCATGCAATGGCCCCCATCACCAGAGAACTAGGTCAATAGCACTGAGGCTAAGTGACACCACAGGGCTGCCATGCCCTCCTCCTTTCTCTCGTGGAAGACTCTCGTCCAGCCCGGGTCAGCAGGGAAATAGGGCCAGTCTGTCATGAGGTCAGACAGACGTGGACACAAGACAACGCAACAGGCTGATTGGATGGCTGGAACAGGGACAAGGGGCATGGGCACTAGTCTACTAGTCTAACCTGACTTCCCAAGGTCTTGCAGACAGACAGTGCATAGCACATGCACACATCCCTGGGGTCAAAACGCTATCTCAAACCTATGGCCTTCCCTTTCTTGCAATGTGATACTCATTTACCAGACAGTTTTTTGTTGTTGTTTTTTTACATACATTTCTCTGTATACATCACAGTAGCGATTAGAGAGCAGAGACTTACTCTGGATGTTGATTGACACTGTGTCTTTTTCCCAGGACACAACAGTGATGTAGGCCTCCACCGAGGCTGGGATAATGCACTTGAACACCGCCACATTGCCTCTCATGGCTTTCTGGTCCTCCACGCGGACCGTGTAGGGCTCTCGTAGAACTGAAAGAGATGAGGGGATATGGACAAATGTTCTTGTTGGAAAACATAAGAAATTACACAAGAAATGACACTGATGAATGAATTGACTTTTATTTTCCTGTTTTGGCAAAACATTTGGTAAGTCTATATATTTTGTTCCTTTGCTTAATTCGCTGCTTTGCTCACACTCTCAACCCAATGTGATGTCTGTGGTTCACGTTGTACATTTCCGGCTGGAAGGTTTCGCTTGTGGTCACTAGTCACCCAAGCAATATACCCCCACTTAGTGACCAACAACCTTCTGGTCAACTTCTTCACAGCCATACTGTCTGCAGCCCTAACTCCCACCTCTGTAATCAACAGTCCATTCCAGAACCACACTGACCACTAACCACTACATGGTCCAGGGCACAAGATTAAATAGAACAGTATTATATTGTATCTTTATGGTCTATGGTAATTTCAGTTTCTGCAGGTCACCTCTTAAACTGACTGAACTGAAATGGAATCAACTCCAGCCTTGGCATTGCCCCTATACTCTAAATAAACAACCCTACTGTAAACTATAGGCATAAACCAACTAGATAGACAACTCACCAGCCTTAATATGGACATCTTGGCTCCTGATTTTCCCTGAGGGGTTCTCCGCTGTGCAATAGTAGGTGTTGTCATGGATGAGGTTGCTGAAGCTGGAGGGGTTGAAGTGGAAGATCTGAAGGGTGCCATTTGGGTGCACGTGGCGGATCCCGGGGACATCGTAGATCTCCTCTCCGGTGGCCAGGTACCAGCGCAGCGAGGCGGGGGGCACACTCGCGGCGGGACAGGGCACCGAGGTCCCTGTGGTGCTGGCAAACACTACCTCTTGCACAGATGCATTGACAAAATATAAGCTGGAACGTAAATCTTCACTGAAAACTGCAAGGCAAAAAGAGGAGAGGATAGGGGGGAATGTTAGTCATTGATAGTGTTTAGGTTTTCTTCTCGACCAATGTTCAGCCTTTAGCCACCTTTGATTTGTACCACTATATCCCTGATCCTAATCAATGTGAAGACAAAATACTGAGCACATTTATGTTTTTAGGGATGATTTTTCATCCTTTTTTGAAGGGTATTTTTATGAGGGTTGTTTTACAATGTAACATTCTGTTTTAGAAAAAAAACTGAAACAAAAAAAGAACAATCAATGAATGGCTTGAAGGATCCAGAAGAACCAGTCTCCATCTTAACAATGGTGGCCATTGTGCTATTTTTCTAAAATAAAACCTCTGAAAGCCTAGTCAGCAGAGCTTTTAAATCAAGTTTTTGTATTGGAATAGACAGAACTCCACTATGCATTTATCTTTAAGGTTTCTTACGTTGTACTACCCTTTGGGTCTGTGGTGCTATAATGGTTTTGTGCTCTGACGACATGGCCAAAGTGCTGTTTTTAACTGCAGTGAGGATTGGAGAAAGGAGAGTTGTTCACTATTGCAGAGGAGCCGAGGGAGAGGAGAGGAACTTGGAGGGCCAGCATACCACCAGACCTGATTACAAACACAGTGCATCATGGGAAACTGCGGCTAGAGGGCTGCTCATGGAGGGCTGAGCCACCAACCCCCCTAAGAAACGTGCTGTGTGTGTGGGTGGATGCTGCTACTCCACCATACCATACCACACCCCTACAACCCAATACTGCACCAATCTTTTATGAGCTTCACACTTAGAAAAAAAGGGTTCTCCTATGGGCTGTCCCATATGGGACCCTTTTGGAACCCTTTTTTCTAAGAGTGTAGTGTGGTGTGCTGCATAGGCAGAAAGAGCGACATCATTGATATATGAATACAGCTGCACAGTATTGTTTCTTATCGATGGCGGTTATGATATCGTTTAGGACCTTGAGCGTGGCTGAGGTGCACCCATGACCAGCTCGGAAACCATAGTGGAGAAGGTACGGTGGGATTCGAAATGGTCGGTGATCTGTTTGTTAACTTGGCTTTCAAAGATTTTAGAAAGGCAGGGCAGGATGGATATAGGTCTATAACAGTTTGGGTCTATAACAAGCGGCAATGGTGAGAGACTTGTTTCTGGAAAGGTGGATTTTTAGAAGTAGAAGCTCAAATTGTTTGGGCACAGACCTGGATAGTATGACAGAACTCTGCAGGCTATCTCTGCAGTAGATTGCAACTCCGCCCCCTTTGGCAGTTCTATCTTGTCGGAAAATGTTATAGTTAGGGATGGACATTTCAGGATTTTTGGTGGCCTTTCTAAGCCAGGATTCAGACACGGCTAGGACATCAGGGTTGGCAGAGTGTGCTAAAGCAGTGAATAAAACATTTTACATTACATTTACATTACATTTACGTCATTTAGCAGACGCTCTTATCCAGAGCGACTTACAAGTTGGTGCATTCACCTTATGATATCCAGTGGAACAACAACTTTACAATAGTACATCTATATCTTTTTTTTGGGGGGGGGGTAGAAGGATTACTTCATCCTATCCCAGGTATTCCTTAAAGAGGTGGGGTTTCAGGTGTCTCCGGAAGGTGGTGATTGACTCCGCTGTCCTGGCGTCGTGAGGGAGCTTGTTCCACCATTGGGGTGCCAGAGCAGCAAACAGTTTTGACTGGGCTGAGCGGGAACTGTGCTTCCGCAGAGGTAGGGAGGCGAGCAGGCCAGAGGTGGATGAACGCAGTGCCCTTCTTTGGGTGTAGGGACTGATCAGAGCCTGAAGGTACGGAGGTGCCGTTCCCCTCACAGCCCCGTAGGCAAGCACCATGGACTTGTAGCGGATGCGAGCTTCAACTGGAAGCCAGTGGATTAGGGAGGAGGCTTCTAATGTTAACATGCATGAAACCAATACTTTTACGGTTACAGACGTCAACAAATGAGAGAGCCTGGGGAATGGGAGTGATGCTGGGGGCTGCAGGGCCTGGGTTAACCTCTACATCACCAGAGGAACAGAGGAGGAGTTGGATAAGAGTACGGCTAAAGGCTAAAAGAACTGTTGTCTATTGCGTTCGGAACAGAGAGTAAAAGGAGCAGGTTTCTGGGCACGGAAGAATAGATTCAAGGCATAATGTACAGACAAGGATGTGAGTACAGTGGAGGTAAGCCTAGGCATTGAGTGATGATGAGAGAGGTTTTGTCTCTAGAGGCACCATTTAAGCCAGGTGTGGACACCGGGGGTAGAACAAAAGGGCTAGCTAAGGCATATTGAGCAGTGCTGGAGGCTCTACAGTGAAATAAGACAAAATGTACTAACCAAAACAGCAATAGACAAGGCAAATTGACATTACGGAGAGGCATGTGTAGCCGAGTGATCATAGGGTCCAGTGAGTAGCTAGGCGAGCTGGAGGCACGGCGATTCAGACAGCTAGCAGGCCAGGGATAGCAGGCTAGCCTCAGGGGGACGTCGCAACGGGAGAGCCTCAGGGGGACGTCGCAACGGGAGAGCCTTTTGAAACCCCCTCGGACGGTTACATTGGCAGACCAGTCATGATGGATCGGCGGGGCTCCGTGTCAGCAGCAGAGGGTCCAGGCCAATTGGCAAAAGAGGTATTGAAGCCCAGGAATTATTTGATGGATCTCATCAGGTAGCCGGGAGATGGGCCTAGCTCCAGGCTAGCTCCAGGCTAACTGGTGCTTGATTCGGGACAGAAACGTTAGCCAGGAGTAGCCACTCGGATAGTAGCTAGCTAGCTGTGATGGAGTAAAGGTTCAGAGGTAGGAATCCGGTAGGAATCCGGAGATGTGGTAGAGAAAAGCAGTCCGATATGCTCTGGGTTGATTTCGCGCTGTGCAGGCTGGCAGATGTCCGAGTTAACGGTGATGACCGCTAGCAGTGGCTAACTGACAACTAGCTAGTAGCTAGTTAGCTGGCAAACTTCTGAAGGGGGTTCCGGTTCTAAAGTATAAAAAATAGCAGATCCATACTACATTGGTGAGGCGGGTTGCAGGAGAGTATGTTCACTCCGTAGATGGAAATTGAGATTAAAAATATATACGAAATATATATGAAGAAAAACGATATATACAAGGAATGGGACAAGACAATCAAAACAGACATCCCACTGCTACGCCATCTCGGAAACATGTGCTTCCAACCCATTTTAAACATTGTGTTTTTAAGCTACGGACTTCTTTGTTGTTGCATTGGATTGCTGTCACAAACTCAACACTCCACACAATTGTCATTGACTAGTTGGATATTCATTTCCCACTGAGCAAATTATTTCTCTAGTTACAGCCTTATAAATTGTCACGTCCTGACCAGCAGAGGGCATATTGCTTAGTCTAGGTCAGGATGTGGCAGGTGGTTTGTGTTTGTTTAATGGTGGATGATTGGGACTTCCAATTGAAGGCAGGTGTGTATAGTTGCCTTTGATTGGAAGTCCTATATAGGTGTGTGTGTTTGTCTTTGGGGTTGTGGGGAATTGTTGTGAGCACTGCTGTGTTTGGTATAGCCTGCCACACCGTCACATTGTGAGTACCGTTCATTGTTTTGTTTATTGGTTTTCAGTGGATGCTCTACTCCTTTTGTTTTCAACATTAAAAACATGAGTATCCACACTTCCGCTGCGCCTTGGTCCTTCTCTCTTAAATACGACATATTCGCCGAAGAGTACGACATATTCTGTGACAGAATTCCCCACCTACAAAGGACCAAGCAGCGGAAGAAGGCTGGCGAGGTAAGGGAGACCGAGGCACCCCCAAGAATTTTTTAGGGGGGGCACAAGGGGAGTGTTGCGGGGCAAGTATGGAGCCCCAGGCCAGCTCCCCGCACTAGCATGGAGGTGCGTGGTCACAATCGGGTACGCCCAGTACCAGCACCACGCACCAGTCTTCAAGTGCGTGAACCCAGCCTCGTCAGTCAACAGTCGTCAGTGCGGCCCGCCAGTCAACAGTCGACAGAGCTGCCCGCCAGTCAACAGTCGTCAGAGCTGCCCGCCAGTCAACAGTCGTCAGAGCTGCCCGCCAGTCAACAGTCGTCAGAGCTGCCCGCCAGTCAACCATCACCAGAGCTGCCCGCCAGTCAACCATCACCAGAGCTGCCCGCCAGTCAACAGTCGTCAGAGCTGCCCGCCAGTCAACAGTCGTCAGAGCTGCCCGCCAGTCAACAGTCGTTAGAGCTGCCCGCCAGTCAACAGTCGTCAGAGCTGCCCGCCAGTCAACAGTCGTCAGAGCTGCCCGCCAGTCAACAGTCGTCAGAGCTGCCCGTCAGTCAACAGTCGCCAGAGAGGTCAGACTGCGCTGAACTGCCGGAGTGGCCAGACTGCGCTGAACTGCCGGAGTGGCCAGACTGCCCTGAACTGCCGGAGTGGCCAGACTGCCCTGAACTGCCGGAGTGGCCAGACTGCCCTGAACTGCCGGAGTGGCCAGACTGCCCTGAACTGCCGGAGTGGCCAGACTGCCCTGAACTGCCGGAGTGGCCAGACTGCCCTGAACTGCCGGAGTGGCCAGACTGCGCTGAACTGCCGGAGTGGCCAGACTGCGCTGAACTGCCGGAGTGGCCAGACTGCGCTGAACTGCCGGAGTGGCCAGACTGCGCTGAACTGCCGGAGTGGCCAGACTGCCCTGACCTGCCGGAGTGGCCAGACTGCCCTGACCTGCCGGAGTGGCCAGACTGCCCTGACCTGCCGGAGTGGCCAGACTGCCCTGACCTGCCGGAGTGGCCAGACTGCCCTGACCTGCCGGAGTGGCCAGACTGCCCTGACCTGCCGGAGTGGCCAGACTGCCCTGACCTGCCGGAGTGGCCAGACTGCCCTGACCTGCCGGAGTGGCCAGACTGCCCAGACCGCCCCGAGCTGCCAGACTGCCCCGACTGTCCCGAGCTGCCAGACTGCCCCGACTGTCCCGAGCTGCCAGACTGCCCCGACTGTCCCGAGCCGCCAGACTGGCCGGACTGCCCCGACTGCCTGGAACGGCCAGCACCTGAGCCACCTCCAGGATAGGTGGGTTGGGGAGGGAGGGTGTAGCACAGTGCCGTCGGTGACGGCAGCCACCCTCCCTTCCCTCCCTTTTTGTTTAGGGGGTATTGTTTGTTGGTTTTGTTGGGGTATTGGGGATTTTCTTGTGTTTTTCTTTTTTAGGTGCATCCCGGAGTCTGCACCTTGAGAGGGGGGTACTGTCACGTCCTGACCAGCAGAGGGCATATTGCTTAGTCTAGGTCAGGATGTGGCAGGTGGTTTGTGTTTGTTTAATGGTGGATGATTGGGACTTCCAATTGAAGGCAGGTGTGTATAGTTGCCTTTGATTGGAAGTCCTATATAGGTGTGTGTGTTTGTCTTTGGGGTTGTGGGGAATTGTTGTGAGCACTGCTGTGTTTGGTATAGCCTGCCACACCGTCACATTGTGAGTACCGTTCATTGTTTTGTTTATTGGTTTTCAGTGGATGCTCTACTCCTTTTGTTTTCAACATTAAAAACATGAGTATCCACACTTCCGCTGCGCCTTGGTCCTTCTCTCTTAAATACGACATATTCGCCGAAGAGTACGACATATTCTGTGACATAAATGCATTTTTTTTATCTGTTTTTTTCTTGGTGGACCTTATTTTTTTTCTTGACGTTTGTCAATAAAACTCATGAATGCAAGTGTTTATGTCAAATTGTTTTTGTGCTCTACTTTGTGTTCTCCTTGTAGCCCTGGTTGTCCTGGAAAGAAAATTGTAAAACACTTAAATGTGAGGCTAAATATGAGGGCAGAACAAGCAGATTAATGAAAGTAGTGAATTTCAGCTTTTTTACTGTGGGAATTCCTGGGACCAGATCTCAATTCACATTCACACATACTCAAATGCACAGGATTAATATTTGTACCTCAAAGTTACAGACATGAGGGAGCTCAACATTTAATTGCAGGTGTTGTCATCATTCAGGGTCCTTTCTGTTTATTATCGAAATCATATGATCATGAACTGTATTGAGACTTTCATAAGCAGGGAATGGGGAAGGGAAGTGCAAGAGTGCTCCATCCTTATGGACGTCTAGCTCTGCACCATATTGATCGGCTAACAGGAAATCTTGAGACCCCAACATTAACAGACAGACACACACAGCCAAGTATCACATGGCTGATTGATCAGTGGCCTGAATAGCATAGTGTAGTAACTGCATGTTTCACAACACAGCCATGGACCAGAGGGTCCGGCGCCACACCCATTCTCTGCCTCTGCATCAGTCCTGAAGTGTGTGTGTGTCCTCATTGTATTTACCCCTATGGTTAACACACAGATCAATAGCTCTCAGCCCAGCTAAGCAGCTGCAGGTGGCTCATCATAGTATGAATACATGCTAAGAGTTAGCCTGAAGTAAGCGCTCATAAATATAAATACAACCAGCTCCATCATCAGCCATTATAGTGGATGGACCCCTCTTAGCAGGACCACAGTCAGGGCAGTCAATACATACAGGTCCCAAAAGGTTTGTAGCTATTGTTGGGAGAATAAAGCCAGCCTCCTCTGTGCTTTGCAGGTTTTTAATGTGAACAAAGAGCCATCAAAGCTGAGTTCTGAGTGTGTTTGAAAGGTGAAAAAGGGAGAGGCTGCCTCATGAGTGCCTTTGTCTCAATCCGCCTTTTAACACACTCATGAAAAATGTAGCCCCCGTTTCTGGGCGGCTGATTCCTTAAGACAGTGAAGCCATGACGGACACATGCAGGTGCTTCCAGAGCCCAGAGCCCAATGGAGGAGAGCAGAGAGATACTGTATAGAGAAAAAAACATTTGTCAAGGAAAACAGTGAGGAAGAGTGGAGAGAGAGATGGAAAGCACTCAGACAATAACATGCAGGCAGTTATTAGCAAAGAGAGAGAGAAAGAGAGGGAGAAAGGCCACTAGAGAGGTCAGGGGCATTCTCCCACTCTCTCTGTTTGGCTCTCTTCCAGCAAATTCACACTCCTCCTTTTTTCCTCTTCTCTCTGTCTCTCTCATCTCCACTCCATCCTGCTCTCTCTCCTCTCCTCTCATCTTCTCTTCTCTCGTTATCATCTCTCTCTCTCTGCTTCTTCCTTCCTTCTCTCTCTCCTCCTCTCCTTCCAGTTCCTCTGTAACCTTCAGCCCTCCTTCATGGTCAAGTGACCCTGTCTCTCACATCCAGGCTTGCTCAACCTGTACAGAGCAGGGGGACACAGGTGCAGGAAAGCAAACAACAAATAACAAGGCAGTGCATCTCTCTCACACAGAGAGTAGAGTACACATTATTCCCCGTCCTGGCTGAAATGCCATATCTTATCTTCTCTTGGACCTCCATGTATACCACACTGACTTGCAACCCAAATTACTGGAGAGGACAGTGGATAAGATGGCGATCTACCTACATCCTAAATACAGTCTGAGAACTTGTATGTACTGCAATTGTAGTTGTTTTGTTAACCTTTTATTGCAGTGGGCAAAATCAGGGTCATGCAGAGTGTTTCTTGGTAGTCTTAAACAAATCTACTTTCAAACAAAAGTATACACCCCACACACATGGTTATGGGCTTGAAAAAAGAAGACACCTATACCATGTCAAATATAGAGTTGAAATGTATTACATTTTGAGTTTGCAGCCCAATATTACACGTTATATACATCACGGAAGACTGAAATATAACAAAACCGTTTGACATAGAAAAAAATGATTTTCTGTGTAAAAAACAACAACATGTTTAATCATTATGAAATTATGAAAAATATTAATAACATTCCACCCATGAGGCTACTAGAGGGCTATTTTGTCATTTGACTGCAGGAAAGGTCTATGACCCAGCCATATTCAGCTGTAATAGCTGAATGACCATGTGAAATGTATGTAAATTAACAAGCTAAAACTTATCTTATTATTACCACATTATCATCACTTTATTCCGTGCTGTAATGTAAAGTCCTACCACAACCACACACATCATAAAGCACTTAGCTGTATCTTATGACCAAGACTTCAGCTGTATTAACTGAATGACCAAGTCAAATTGAGCTAAATCAACAGTGTTTACCGAAACAGCCCCTGTGTGTTTGGGTGGGGCTGGCTGTGAAGTTCTAGAGGGTATTTGTGTGTGTTTTATGCGACACCTCTGAATAATAATCTCATTAACAGCAGTAATAAAGCAGTCAGATCACTGAAGTATAAAGAGTTGTTTTACAGAGTAGCAGCGCCACTTCTGAGAATCTATTGATAATAACGAGAGGAGAGCAGCCAGGGAAAGATCAAAACCAGGCCGTGGGAAACTTAAAAAGACAGATCAAAGATGAATGTGTATCCTATCAATACACACCCATCAGCATGAGCAAGACAACAGACCTGCCTGCCTGCCTGCCTGCCTGCCTGCCTACCCGCCCGCCTGCCCGCCCGCCCGCCCGCCCGCCCGCCCGTCTGTCCGTCCGTCCGTCCGTCCGTCTGTCTGTCTGTCTGCATTTGCAACACTTTAGTCCACTTTTGGTCTGAAAGACTACTATAGCCTACTATAGGTTTTGAATGTCATTTATGCTCCACAATTAGGCTATTCATTAATTTCCCTTTAGAAATGTATATAATAAGGAATGATGTGCCCGTGCCCCACACAAATGGACTGATTGTTTGGTACAAACATTGCTTGCTAACCCTGTGCTATCGCTAATCCCATCAAACATCATGCATGCCCTGTATTAGGCTTATGTAAAAGCAGAAATGCCAGTCTGTTTACCATTGTTTTGTCTTTGTTTGGTATTGCTGATCCGTTCAACTTACCACCGCTGAACTCAACTGGCTTGCTAGCTGGGTGTGCGCCAGTCATGTGGCTTTACCCACAGTGTCACGCCCTGACCATGGAGAGCCCTTGGTAGTTTTCTTATTTCTATGTTGGTGTGCTTGGTATGGTTCCCAATTAGAGGCAGCTGGTAATCGTTGCCTCTAATTGGGGATCATATTTAGGTAGCCTTTTTCCCACCTGTGTTTGTGGGATATTATTTTGTGTTTGTGCATGTGCACCACGTAGTCATGTTTTGTTCGTTTATTGTTTTGTTTTGCTGAAGTTTCACTTGAGAATAAAGATGTGGAAATCTACGTATGCTGCGCCTTGGTCCAGTTCTTACGACAACCGTGACACACAGGTATCGCGCGCCTCTCATTAGTTGTTTTCTCTCGTTTCAGGGGTGTTTTGAAAGTTGATTGTAAGCGCTAATGTTTGTGTCTTTGTTATCATTAACGTGTTATGTAAGCTATTGGCCAATGTTATGTTGAGTTTGCATCAAATCAACTTTTATTTGTCACATGCGCCTTACAGTGAAATTCTTACTTACAAGCACTTAACCAACAATGCAGTTCAAGAAATAGAGTAAAGAAAATATTTACTAAATAAACGAAAGTAAAAAATTCAATAAAAAGTAACACAATAAAATAACAATGACGAGGCTATATGCAGGGGGTACCGGTACTGAGTCAATGTGCGAGGGTACAGGTTAGTCGAGGTAATTTGTACATGTAGGTAGGTCATAAAGTGACTATGCATAGATAATAAACAGCGAGTAGCAGCAGTGTAAAATCAAAGGGGTGGGGGGGTCTTAAGGCTTGGGTGTAGAAGCTGTTAAGGAGGCTTTTGGACCTAGACTTGGGCTCTGGTACCGCTTGCAGTGCGGTAGCAGAGAGATCAGTCTATGACTTGGGTGATTGGAGTCTTTGACCATTTTTTGGGACTTCCTCTGACACCGCCTAGTATATAGGTCCTGGATGGCAAGAAGCTTGACCCCAGTGATGTACTGGGCCGCAAGCACTTCCCTCTGTAGTGCGTTACGGTCAGACTCCGAGCAGTTGCCAGGCCAGTAGGTGATGCAACCGGTCAGGATGCTCTCGATGGTGTAGTTGTACACATTTTTGAGAATCTGGGGACCCATGCCAAATCTTTTCAGTCTCCTGAGAGGGAAAAGGTGTTGTCGTGCCCTCTTCACAACTGTCTTGGTGTGTTTGGACCATGATAGGTTGTTGGTGATGTAGACACCAAGGAACTTGAAACTCTCGACCTGTTCGGCCCTCCTTCTTCTGTAGTCCATGATCAGCTCCTTTGTCTTGCTCACATTGAGGGAGAGGTTGTTGTCCTGGCACCACACTGCCAGGTCTCTGATCTCCTCCCTATAGGCTGTCTCATCGTTGTCGGTGATCAGGCCTCCCACTGTTGTGTCATCAGCAAACTTAATGATGGTGCTGGAGTCATGCCTGGCCATGCAGTCGTAGGTGAACAGGGAGTACAGGAGCGGACTAAGCACGTACCCCTGAGGGGCCCCAGTGTTGAGGATCAGAGTGGCAGATGAGTTGTTACCTACCCTTACCAACTGTGGCCTATCCTTACCTTACCACCTGGGGGTGGCCCATCAGGAAGTCCAGGATCCAGATGCAGATGGACGTGTTAAGTCCCAGGGTCCTAAGCTTAGTGATGAGCTTTGTGGGCACTATGGTGATGGATGCTAAGCTGTAGTCAATGAACAGCATTCTCACATAGGTGTTCCTTTTGTCCAGGTGGGAAAGGGCAGTGTGGAGTGAGATTGAGATTACATCATCTGTGGATCTGTTGGGGCAGTATGCGAATTGGACTGGGTCTAGGATTTCTGAGATGATGGTGTTGATGTGAGTCATGACCAGCCTTTCAAAGCACTTCATCGCTATCGACTTGAGTGCTACGGGTCGGAAGTCATTTAGGCACGTTCGCTTTCTTGGGCACAGGGACTATGGTGATCTGCTTGAAACATGTAGGTATTACAGACTCAGTCAGGGAGAGGTTGAAAATGTCTGCACATGCTCTGAGTACACGTCCTGGTAATCCGTCTGGCCCAGCGGCCTTGTGAATGTTGACCTGTTTAAAGGTCTTGCTCATATCGGCTACCGAGAGCGTGATCACACAGTCGTCTGGAACAGATGGTGCTCTCATGCATGCTTCAGTGTTGCTTGCCTTGAAGCGAGCATAAAAGGCATTTAGCTCGTCTGGAAGGCTTGCATCACTGGGCAGCTCACGGCTGAGTTTCCCTTTGTGGTGCCAGGACAACAGTCTCTCCCTCAACGTGGGAAGACAAAGGAGCTGATCGTGGACTACAGGAAACGGAGGGCTGAACATGCCCCCAGTCACATCGACAGGGCTGTAGTGGAGCAGGTAGAGAGCTTCAAGTTCCTCTGTGTCCACATCACTAAGGACCTATCATGGTACAAACACACCACAGTCGTGAAGAGGGAACGACAATGCCTCTTCCCCATCAGGTGTCTGACAAGATTTTTCAGAGGCACTTCAGATCCTTAAAAGGTTCTACAGCTGCAGCATTGAGAGCATCTTGACTGGCTGCATCACCGCCTGGTATGACAACTGCTTGTCATGTGACTGCAAGGCACTATAGAGGTTAGTGGTTATGGCCCAGTACATCCCTGGGGCCAAACTCCTTGCTATCCAGGACCTCTATAGCAGGCGGTGTCAGAGGAATGCCCTAAAAAAAATAAAAAACTCCAGCCACCCAGGCCATAAACTGTCTTCTCTGCTACCACACGGCAAGTGGTACCGGAGTGCCAAGTCTGGGACCAAAAGGCACCTGAACAGGTTCTACCCCCAAGCCATAAGACTGCTGAACAGTTAATCAAATTGTTACTCTGAATATTTACATTGACCCCCTTTATTATTTATTGCATCGACTCCTTTGCACTGCTCTATGCACACACACTAGACTCTACCCACACCCTCACACGTACT